>NW_023331106.1:0-50894 GCF_011100685.1 Canis lupus familiaris | reverse complement strand
TAATTGAAGGGATATGTGCCCCCCGATGTTTATAGCAGCATTCTCAACAATAGCCAAGTTATGGAAAGAGCCCAAGGATCCATCAGCTGATGAATGGGAAAAGAAGTTGTGGTATATTTCACACATTTAAGAAGATCCTTATTTGAGAAATGTTGCCACCGGGCCCAGAGGCAAAATAAATGCTCCAGTGTGTTGTCTGTGTATTTTAATGCATATCTGCGTACTTTCCCTTCTGTGGAATATAGACTTACTGACTTCAGTTCAATATGTTTCCCTGTTGCTTAAGATAACTGTAGCACATGCTCATGACTCCACTATTTTCTTATTGTTTCATTAGATAGCATATGGTCTGCAGAGCCGCTGGATTCAATCAATCATCGAGTCAGATGGGAGGACTGCTGTCTCACCGAATGGCTCTTACTCCTAGTGTTACCTGACAGCTGTTCATAAGCAATAAAACTACTCGGGGGGGGGGGATATTGGCTGCTTGTGTTTACTATCCACAGAGAGATATATTATCTACAAAATTATTAAACTGCGGGTCAAAACAGTAAACGGTGTCTCCAAAATACCATTCGCTTTTCGTCCTGTGAGCTACCGATAAGGAAGTGAAACAAACGATTCATTCATTGCTTCAGATTAATACAACTTGGTCAGAATCACGGCATATTTTACTATTTAATTTTACATGTTTTCCCATTCATTCTCAGCACTGAGTATTATCGATAACTTGAATTTGAGGTCAAGACGAGTCACTTAAGGAGAAGAGGCAAGCAGGAAGAAGGGTAGGGGTCCTCGTTGCATCTGGTCCCCCAAATTCAGCTAGATAACTTTCAAACCCTCCTGAACACCCGTGAATTCAACCTGAGATGTAAGGGAAGGACAGTTGGAATGCTATAAATAGAAAAATGACCACTTCTTGCAAGGCGTTCTGCACTGGACAAAACGACCAGGAGGATGAATTCACCGCAAAAGGAAGAGCCGGGGGATCCCTGGGTGGCGCAGCGGTTTGGCGCCTGCCTTTGGCCCAGGGCGCGATCCTGGAGACCCGGGATCGAGTCCCACGTCGGGCTCCCGGTGCATGGAGCCTGCTTCTCCCTCTGCCTGTGTCTCTGCCTCTCTCTCTCTCTCTCTCTCTCTCTCTCTCTCTATGAGTAAATAAAAAAATAATAATAATAAATAAATAAAAGGAAGAGCCGGAGGTGATACTCTGTGCCACAGATCTAATGGATATGGATTTAAGTAAGATGTGGAGATAGACATCAGGATCAGAATTATCAAATTTCTGGTGAGTCTGGGCAAACGCATAAAAGACTCTAGAGAATCTCTTCCTGCAGAAATGAGATCTAGCTCTTTCTTCTGTGGTTATGCTGAGTGAAGTAAGTCAATCGGAGAAGGATAATCATCATATGATTTCACTCCTCCAGGGAGTATAAGAAATAGTGAAATGGATTGGAAGCAAAAGGAAGGAAAGTGACTGGGAAAAATTACAGATTGAGAGACAAAGCGTGAGAGACTCCTGACTCTGGAAAATGAACAAAGGGTTGCAGAAGGGGGGGTGGGTGATGTGTTGGGGTAACTGGGTGACAGGCACTGAGGAGGGCCTTTGATAGGATGAGTACTGGGTGTTTTGCTGTACGGTGGCAAATCGAACTTTAATAAAAACCAATGGAAAAACAACTCAAAAAAGAAAGAAAAAGAAATGAGACCTAATCAGGGCAAAATTAAAAATACTCTAAGATGCGGTCTAACCTGGGTGCTCTAACAGCTCGCGTAAGAGTCAGAAGAGGGTGAGAAACAGAGAAGACTAGAAACCTAATCTCACATTTGGTAGGGGAACACTGACTCTCAAACTTTTCAAAAAGCATAAAAGCCTCTGGAGAATCTCTTCCTGCACAAATGAGATCAAATGAGGCCAAAATTAAAAATAGCCTAACTGAGATGCGGTCTAACGTGGGTGCTGTAACCGCTAGGGTAAATGAGGCAGATGAGAGAGTGAGTGACACAGAAGACTACTAACTTAACCTTGCATTTGGAAAGGGAACACTGACTCTCAAACTTTTCAAATGCATGAGTGGGTAGCCCGTTAAAGTTTCAGTATCTAAATTGTATGGTATCACAGTCGGAATGCTAGCAAGAGTAATAGAGGGCTTACCTTAGAAAGTTGGAAGGTAGCCTCCCCGCATATCCCGCATAGCGGTCACTCATATCAGAATCTCACCGTTTCTGTGGAATAGCCACAAAGCTAACCATGTATCTCTGTGGTGGCCCTACAGAGGAAACTCGGCCCTTGTTTGAGTAGTTTCCAGCCTTGCATCCCAGGACTGACGGCTTTATGTTCACCATGAATCATCAGTTCAAGTAATTTCTGACCACCAGTAGCGGCACCAGTTGTGCGGCACTGCCAAAGACACACTCCAATATTAGGGTGTAAAGATGAGGACATCCTCCAAAAACCCTAATTGCTACCTTCTAGCTCATTATTGCCAGGAGGATCTGTAGTCCTGTGTGAGTCCAGGGGACAGGACACTGGCGCCCTCAGGGATAGAGCAGAAGGTCAGCATCATACAGTGACACTGCATCTCTACCACTGCAGACGGTATGCAACTCTGCCGTAGGCTGGAGCATGCAGCCTGAAGGAGTAACCAGATCGGAGCTGCGCTTTCCAGAGACTTCCACAGAGCCTCACGGTGTGACTCAGAGGTCATCTGGGGCCACAGAGCTTTGGGCCAACCTTACATACACGCAGTGCGCTCTACCAGTGACCAGCTAGCAGGGAACAATGGGCTGGATCCTACCTGCATTTCACTATGTCGAAGGTCATGAACATGAAGGTTATCGAGTTAATCTGTTTCTGTGCAGAGACTTAAAGAATGCTCATCCTTATGCGTAGGCACTTCGTAAGTGTTGAATCGAGGTGACTTGCTAGCCATCGACACCCTCATTCTTCTTAACACCCTGGGCATGTAGTAGTCACTCAGCCAGTGTGATGGACTGAGGTGGTTGTGACAGAGTACGTTGTTCTCTCTGTGAGATTTCTTCCCTATGCACAGCTCGATTTGACGACAGTGGCCTCTTAAGAAGCAACTTTTTCCAAGTACTGAGGTCAGCAACCAAGCAGAAAATAAAACACTGCATGAGGTTCAAAGATGAGGACCTTCGTGTCACAGTAGTTTATTAAAAATGCAGACTGTCAACTTTTCTTTCCTAACATTGACTTGCAAGTTTTAAATGGAGAATATTATGCTGGGTTCGTTTGTTCTAATGTTGAATGTATGCGATAAGTGTTCTCCTTTAAGATAGAGTTCAACAATTGTATTTCGTTTTGTCTTGGGGAAATGAGGTCGTGTGCTTTTCTATGCTAATGCATTCAACACATGGGGGGACTTGCGCACAGCATATAGCATAATCGAATTATCAGGTGGATACAAAAGGTTAAAGGGATGGAATCAGCACACATACAGTGCGGGCACCTTTCCAGAGAAAATCAGCAACGCGGTAGTGTTTTTCTGAATCTTTCACAGGTGCTTAAGTATAATGTTAAATGCCCATATTTACCATACCCCTCCACCCCCATTGTTTCTCCTCAAAATGGAAATATCACACAGATGATTATTGAAGCTACCCACATTTCAGTTCCATCTGGTCTAGAGACATAGAGCAAACACTCGGTGAGGCTTTATAGACAAATTCCTGAGCATGGAGGAGAGCTACTCCTGTATCAATCTACAAAGATGTGGAAATATCTATTGGCTTTACAATTCTTTTAACTTTAGTTCCATGATGAAACGATAATGGGACTGTAGTATTAAGTGAAGGATGCTAGAGAGCAACGGAAGCTCACAGCTCTTGTGGGGTAAACATCAGCATGTAGTAAGGTGGGGGGAAGGCGGAACCCTTCAAAGGCATGGATCAAACTGCTAATAGCAGTGATTCCTGAGGTGACTGAAGGTGCTTGCTTTCTACTTCATGTACTTCTGTAGAGTTTAAATACTTTTCGTTACCAGTCGTACATGACACTTGTAATCAGGAAAAAAACGATACAAATCAACACCATCTGACTGAGGGCAATGCTTAAACACTCTCAAGTCAGTGCCACTTAAAAATAGAGACATTTCAAGATAAAATTTTTAAAAATAGAGAAATCTCCAGTATCCTGCGCTGTTAAGTCACTAATCCGGTTTTGGTTGCCCACAGACAAATCTTCACTAACAGATAAACGTGCTTAAGTGTCTTTGGGAACAGCATTAACCAACCATTGTCGGTTCCTAACCTCTAGCCTCTGAAGCGATCACTCCCGTCCCTTTCTTTCCCCGTAATCCACAACCCACTTGAAAAGTAGTTTACATGCAGAGAAAGGGCAACATCTTACACCGCTGGTGGGAGTGCAACCTGGTGCAGCCACTCTGGAAAAGTGTATGGAGGGTCTTCAGAAAGTTAAGAGTGGAGCTCCCCTACGACCCGGCAGTTGCACTACCAGGTCTTTATCCAAGGGATGGAAACACAGTGATTCGAAGGGGTACATGCACCACAGTGCCTGTAGCAGCAATGTCCGCAACAGCCAATATACGGCAAGAGACCAGATGTCCATCGATGGATGAAGGGATAAAAGAAAGAGGCAGGGTATATGGGGTATATATCTATGACGGAATAGCACTCAGCCACCAAAAATGTAAACTCTTGCCATTTGCAACGACATGGATGGAACTAGAGGGTCTTATGCTAAGTGAAATAAGTCACTCAGAGAAAGACAAATACCATATGATTTCACTCATGTGTGGAGTTTAAGAAACAAAACAGATGAACACAGGGGAAGGGAAGGAAAGATAGGATGAAAATTGAGAGGGAGGCAGAACATAAGAGACGCTGAACTCTAAGAAACAAACTGAGGGGTGTTGTAGGGAAAGTGTGTGTGTGTGTGTGTGTGTGTGGTGCGGGGAGGGATGATTGGGTGATGTGCATTCAGGAGGGCGCTTGATGTGATGAGCGCTGGGTGTTATATATGCAAATGAGAAATCACTAAATTCTACCCATGAAACAAACAACAGTAACAAGTAGTCTACATTTGCAACGTACTCCTACCTTCGAATTTGCTTTCTAACACATTGATGTCTGGAGTTTGTCCAAATCATTCTACTAAACCTGTTTAAGGTAAGCATTGACTTTCTGCTTTGGGGGTTGGTGGGGGTGGATAGAGAGAGGCAGAGGAAGAGGCAGAGGGAGGGGAGGAGAGAGATGCAGAGAGGAGGGTCGAGAATCCTAAGCAGACTCTGTGCTGAGCAGGGAGCCAGAGCCAGGTGGGGCTCCATGTCCTGACCGTAAGGTCATGACCTGAGGCAAAATCAAGAGTCAGATTCTTAACTGAGTGAGACACCCAAGAGCCCCAAGCATGGACTTTCAATTGTTTTCCACTAATTATCTTGCATAACTTCTATGCAATAGTTGACATGTTCATCACTCCTCTCTTGTTGAAAGGCTTTGCTGTGCTTTCATGTAGTCTATGCTCTTCCTTGCCCGACATTGTTCTCCAACTCCTTTCTAGACTGCTTCTTCCTCCCCATCTTTGACTTTTCAGAATTCCATCACTCCTCATTTTACATTCAGTGAACACTTTCATGTATCCTGAAGACTACCATCTTATTTGCTAAAAACTGGTCCTGTACAACGAGGAGTCTGGAGGTCTTGGTCAACAAACGTCTGTGTAAGGGGCTGCCACCATGTGTGTTGCACAGTGGATTTCAAACCGTGTGCAAATTCCCGTGCTCTTGAAGGAAAGGAAAATGAACACTGAGTCTAAACAGTCACACGGAGGCGTGCCTGGGTGGCTCAGTCAGTTAAGCCTCAGACTCTTGCTTTCAGTTCAGGTCATCATCAAGTGGTGGTGAGGTCGGGCCCCACGTGGGGCTCTGCACTGGATGAAGAGCCTGCTGAATATTCTCTCTGTCTCTCTCTCTCCCTCCGCCCCTCTCCCGCCAATCAATAAATAAATAGTCACTGTAAAGAACGATATAAGCCACATAATAATGTTGATATTCGATGTGGCCTTAGAATGACTGGCTGGGATTTTATTTATTTTATTTTATTTTTTATTTTTACTTCTTTATGGAGTTCAATTTGCCAACATATAGTATAACACCCAGTGCTCATCCCGCCAAGTGCCCCCCTCAGTGCCCATCACCCAGTCACCCCAACCTCCCCCTACCTCCCTTTCCACTACCCCTTGTTCGTTTCCCAGAGTTAGGTGTCTCTCATGTTTTGTCACCGTCACTGATATTTTCACTCATTTTCTCCCTTTTCCCCTTTATTCTCTTTCACTATTTTTTATTTCCCCCAAATGAATGAGACCATATAAGGTTTTTTCTTTCTCCAATTGACTTATTTCACTCAGCGTAATGCCCTCCAGTTCCATCCACATCGAAGCAAATGGTGGGTATTTGTTGTTTCCAATGGCTGAGTAGTATTCTATTGTATACATAGACCACATCTTCTTTATCCATTCAACTTTTTTTTAATTTTTATTTATTTATGATAGTCACAGAGAGAGAGAGAGAGGCAGAGACACAGAGGGAGAAGCAGGCTCCATGCACTGGGAGCCCAATGTGGGATTCGATCCCGGGTCTCCAGGATCGCGCCCTGGGCCAAAGGCAGGCGCCAAACCGCTGCACCACCCAGGGATCCCTATCCATTCAACTTTTGATGGGCACCGAGGCTCCTTCCACAATTTGGGTATTGTGGACATTGCTGCTATAAACATTGGGATGCAGGTGTCCTGGGTTTCACTGCATCTGTATCTTGGGGGTAAATCCCCAGCAGTGCAATTGCTGGGTCGTAGGGCAGGTCTATTTTTAACTCTTTGAGGAACCTCCACACGGTCTTCCAGAGTGGCTGCACCAGTTCACATTCCCACCAACAGTGCAAGAGGGTTCCCCTTTCTCCATATCCTCTCCAACATGTGTTGTTTCCCGTCTTTTTGATTTTCCCCAGTGTCACTGATGTGAGGTCGTATCTCACTGTGGTTTTCTTTTGTATTTCCCTGATGGGCAGTGATGCGGAGCATTTTCTCATGTGCTTGTTGGCCATGTCTATGTCTTCCTCTGTGAAATTTCAGCCATGTCTTTTGCCCATTTCATGATTGGTTTGTTTGCCTCTTTGCTGTTGAGTTTAACAAGTTCTTTATAGATCTGGCATACTAGCCCTTTATCTGATACGTTATTTGCAAACATCTTCTCCCATTCTGTAGGTTGTCTTTTAGTCTTTTTGACTGTTTCTTTTGCTGTGCAGAAGGGTTTTGGTTGGGATTTTAAAGGTGAGTTGTGAAGAGAAAGCCGCGTTTTCTCTTCTGAATTACACCAGACCCTTGCTACTTGGAATCAAACATATATGTAAGACACGACTTATCTCAAGACTAGCCTTCAGGGATCCCTGGGTGGTGCAGCGGTTTAGTGCCTGCCTTTGGCCCAGGGCACGATCCTGGAGACCCGAGATCGAATCCCACATCGGGCTCCCGGTGCATGGAGCCTGCTTCTCCCTCTGCCTGTGTCTCTGCCTTGCTCTCTCTCTGTGTGTGACTATCATAAATTAAAAAAAATAAAATAAAATCTTTAAAAAAAAATACTAGCACATTAGTCTAGTGGGCAGATGTCTACTCTTTTCACTAACTGCATCCAGAAAAATGCCAGCCGATTAGCCGAAAAAAATCTCTAGTTAAGCAGGTGAAGAATATGGTTAAAGACAGTTATTGGGTAACGTTTTGCAGTTTATGTGATCTAAGTTGAGGTAACAGATTCAAATGTGTACTGATACCTACCTATTTTAAAAGATGAAACACACAGGGATTCAAATATTCACAAGTCAAAGAGAATGTTTTCCTGTTTTAGTATAGAATTGCATTTCTCTATTCATAGGTAAAGTAGCACAGCATTTAAATAGTCACTACCTTTCCTCCTGGTAAATTTTAAATTTTCATCAAAATGTTACTAAAGGCAAAAAATAAAAAATAAAAATAAAGGCAGTCTCCTGCGTGCCCTGAATGTCCTGGCATGTTTCTGATGGGTAGAGAACAAACCAATGTATGGAATGTTATGTTTTAGCTAACACATAGGGAGAGTAGGTCTTTCTTTCTCTCTGTCTAGAGCTAGGTACCTATGATGAACAAAAATATATTAGAAAAGGTTACAGGGCAGCCAGGGTGGGTCAGCAGTTTAGTGCCGACTTCAGCCCAGGGCCTGATCCTGGAGATGTGGGATTGAGTCCAATGTCAGGCTCCCTGCATGGGGCCTGCTTCTCTCTCTCTCTCTCTCTCTCTCTCTCTCTATCCCTCTCATAGATTATAAAATATAAAAAAAGAGAAAGAAATGGTTACAAAGGAAGGACCTGGGTGGAGATTACAGAAATGGAACCTGCTTCTCTTAAAGTATCCTGCTTTTCAGTTTAGTTTTATTTTTTTATTTTTTGCCTTTTTATTTTTTTAAATAATAAATTTATTTTTTATTGGTGTTCAATTTGCCAATATACAGAATAACACCCAGTGCTCATCCCGTCAAGTTTTGTTTAGAATCCATAAATGTTTTATGACATTATAAATGATCGAACTTAAAAAGACTATGTCTAAACATAGATAAAAAAAAAAAAAAAACGAACCACATGGCATAGTCGTGTCAGTTGTATATATCAATTGGTGCTTTAACCATACAGAATAGAGAACTCTTTCAAATGATTTAAAAGTATAGCAATGTTAGGGGCGCCTGGGTGGCTCACTCGGTTTAGTGTCTGACGTTGCTCAGGTCATGATCTCGGGGTCCTGGGATTGGGAGCCACTAAGGCTATCCACTCAGCGGGGAGTCTGATTCTCCCTCTCCCTCTGTCCCTCACGCTGCTTGAGTTCTGTCTCTCTCAAATGCATAATTAGAGACTGAAACACACACCACACACACACACACACACACTGCAATTTTGCAGTGTATCCCAGCGATGGGACATACCTTAGAATAAAAAAGAACAAAGCATCTTGAGCTACATGAAGAAACATAAAGCTTCATTAAAAAATCAGATTGCTGGTAGTAATATTTCTTTGTTATTGTAAATACCATACATTCAGAGGTGCACACACACAAACACATACACACACACCAAAAGGGGCTTAGTAATTATATGAACATCATTAGAATTCAAGAATTCCTTTTAAACAAAAGACACAAATATAAGAGCAAATTAATCCTGAATATCTTTGGAAGGCCATAGTTAACCCCATGCCGGGGCAGGGCGGGGTATGTGTGTGTGTGTGTGTGTGTGTGTGTGTGGGCGGTTGTTGTTGTTGGTAGTGGTATGCTCTGGCTTTAAAGGAGGGATTTTGCCAACCCCAGCCATACAGAACTGGTCAAGGTGCAAGTTGAGTTACAAAATGGCTGGGGAGTTCATCCCATTTTCTAGATGTTGAAAGTCATCATACACCCATGGGGTCCTGTCATCACCCCCATAGAATAAAAAAGCATAAAGATAATCTTGTATGTGAGCCATTGTGTAGAAATAGAAAAGCTAATTTCTCTGAAGTTTACCTCAAGTAGTCTAGCTTAGGCAAGCAGCATTTACTTAAAGAGGATCAGAGCTATAACTTCATATCCACCAAGATGTGTGATTGAGACATAGTTTTCTCTGTAAAATTACCCTCTTTTTTTAATCAAAGAGAGCCACATCAGGACTGGCCTGTCTGCAAAACAAGTCCAGTTTTAACAAACTGGGCCTAATGACTTCCATAAGCTCAGCAAGAATAATGATTGATCATACGGGCCTTTTAGAATCTGCTTTGCCAGAACTTTTTATAAGGAATCTCTAGGTTGAACTTTTAGCAGCCCCCTCCAGGCCAGAAGCCAAACCAAGCACTTGCAATGAGACATGGCGGCAATACCTGTAGGTGTGGACCGGGTTCCTCTTCACGGGGTCCGCCAAAGTATCCTGAGTTTCCTGCACCTGCCAGGAAGCGACAGTCTTTACTCACCTCACCTGGTGAAGGGGAGGCTACTGGGAGCTCCGTAAGCAAGGTATCAGGCCAAAATCTCCATTGGCTTTGTGCCTCCACGTTTCATAAAGTCAGCCTTAGTCCCTTAAAGCCGTTTGGGTCATCTCCGAGTCTGTGCATGTCTCTCAAATAGGACATGCCAGCGAAGCCCTGGTAAAATGACCAATATATATCCAATAATGTCCTGTGATAGGAACAGACTCTTACGAACTCTGCAAATGACTATGAGGGCCATGGAAGGAAGAACACTCATGGAGAGACAGACCTTTTGAATTTCAGAGGGATCAAGTAGAGAGAAAAGGGAATGATCTGATTTGTTTATAAATGATGCCTTTTATCATATTTCTCTGCAAGTCAATGTTTTAGCACTTTATCCTGTTTGGAAAAGGTCTAGATGTCCAATGAACTTAATTTCAATTACCATCCACACAAAACTTAAAGGTTTAGGTTACCAAAACCTTTGAGAGCTATCTTAACAATTACCTGTGAAAACTTTGAGACGGACAAGGTAAAGCATCATTTTAAGTCACCTTGTTGCTAACAAATCGCAGCTCAGGTACCTCGGGCTTATTTGACCTTTAGCAAACCTTGACAGGCTACAAGTTTCACATTAAAATGCTGATAACTTTAACGATATATCTATATTAATTAACCAACGCTGGGGGTACCTGGGTGGTTCAGGGGTTGAGCGTCCATCCGCCTTTCGTTCAGGGCATGATCCCAGTGTCCTGGGTTGGAGTCCTGCGTCGGCCGCGTCGGGCTCCCGGCAGGGAGCCTCCTTCTCCCTCTGCCTATGTCTGCGTCTCTCTCTGTGTGTTTCTCATGAGTAAATAAGTAAAATCTTAAAAAAAAAACCCGAAAAATTAAATTAATTTAAATACAGATTATGTGCTAACCGGGTCCACTTTTAAAAACTAGTGTGTTCCCCATTTGTCAATGTCTACCTATGACACTGCTGGGGAAATCTGAAGTGAGCAGTGTCCGTAGCCAGTAACCAAGCTGGTGCAGAAACAGGAGCAGGGGCAGGGGGAGACAGAAGAGGCAAAGAGCAGCCAGGAGGCAGAGCAAGAGGGTTCCCACATCTAAAGCTCATCCACTTGAACAGATGAGCAAATGCCGTGTTCTTCCACCAACAGTGTAGAATTAGGCCATCCAGATCAGGCCGGGGAAGACACGGAACTTCCCCGAAACAAAGAGAGTTTTGGCAGCTGCTCGGGAACATTCCTTCAAGTCTCCATCTGGAGCTAGACTAACCTTGGTTGGCTCCAATGATACCCATTAACCTGGGAAATGAATGAGGGAGAAGCCCCCACATCTCTTAGGAGGAGGAACAGTGAGAGAGTCAGTCGCAAACCGCTTTGCTGCAGAAGGCCTGTATTTCTTCCAGAGGCCCGGGTTTATTGGTTTATCCCTCCTAACATATTGGATAATAGGGACTTTACCAGCCAACATGTTCAGGCCAACACATTCTGCAAGAGCCCCTTGGGTCGGGGGTCCTGACGGAGAGCCCCGTTCTCTGCAGAAGAGATCCAATGATAGATCCCGTGGAGGCCAAACAGTGTTACAGAAGATCAGGCCTTCCCTACATTTTGCAAGTCAAATTGTTTCCAGCTGGGTAAAAGGCACCCCAAGGGAGAGTCCTTGGGAACTGAAGAAGAGACTGTGCCTTGCCACGAAGGTCACGCTTTATTTCACCTTGCTTTGAAGAACCCACAGTTTTTCACCCGTGGAAAACTCTAGACAGGTTTCCAGGGAAAAATGTCCAATTTTGCAGTACCCAATCCAGATTAATTTTTGTGGAGGATGGTTAGTTTCCCATCTCGTGATCCCATGGTAATCAGTTACCCCGTACCTTTTACAGAGAGGTTGACTATGCAGGCATCCCTACATATCAGCTCTCTCCTGTCAACCAAGGCGTCCCCTGTGTGCCTACCCATGGTGACAGAGTGGCCTAACAACTTGGGTTGAGGAGGGATCAGGCTGGTAGGAGCAGCCACTCTTAACTGTCCGTCACCTAATCCTCCTTGGCTCCTCTGGATTCCTCTTTCCCCCACCCCCCCCACCCCGATAGAAAAGAAAAACAAAAGTGTCCTAATCGTACAGATTAGCAAGGCTAATGGTTTAAACTGTGATATTCTTTTGATAAGGATAAGGAAGCAAGCAAAACATGTAGGGTCTCTCAGGGGGGGAGGCATGTGCTGCTTACGGATGAGGCTTCCCCAGGGCGTGAGCCCCAGGGCCGGTCCTCCATCCTTTTACGTGTCTCGGAGACCCGAAGGCCATCATGGTGGCCAAAGGGCAGGTTCAGAGCGCTGGATTGCCAGTCCTTATGTCCACTCTCCGGATGCACCTTAAACTAGCAGGGAAACCTATAAATGACCTTATTCTTCAGAGCTCTCTTGCTGGAGCCCTCATTGTTTGGTCACGTGAGTTTGCTTGCATTCCTAGCCGCACGGTGCCTGATGTGTCAGGCCCATTACAAACCAATTTCAATTATGTTTCCTCGCCTTACCCCTGCTACATCTGTTCACACACCTGAGTGTCGTATGTGAGCATGGCCCCACTATAGGCAAAGTCGCTGAGGCAGGGGAAAAGCCAATTAAGAAAACCAGAGAAGGAGGACCGTCAGTGGAACTTGTTAGGATCAGGCCACCATTCCCTTCTTTTGAGGAAGCGGGATTGACCAAACCTTTCTCCAGAAGCCTGTCACCTGGCTCTTGAGACCAGGAGCCACGCTATTCACCTGTAGCTGGCTGACAGGTGCCCTGGTTTGCTGTTTGTTACAAGAAGAGGTTATCCAAGGGAGAGATGTCTCCCAGGAAAGAAAGGAAAGAGTCTGCATTTACTCACCCTTTGGTGAGCACGATCCCGGGTTTCAGCACCAAAATGCTCGTGAGAACTTGGCTCTGGTCTCACGGGATCCAAGAATGAATCTTGTGGACAAAGGAGAGTGACTAAAGCCATAGAAGCTTATGAGGAGAGGACATGTAGAAGGCTCTCAGCAGTGAGAGGGGCCCCGACAGGGTTGCCACTGAAGGTGTTTTTGGCTGGCCATTCACAGAGAACCTGACTAGGGAGTTTCTGGCCTTGAGATTTCTTGTGTCGTCATGAGTGGATGACATATGGCTATTTTGGGGTCTGGTGAGTCTCTGTGCTTACACAGAGGATGATACTCCCTACCTTTCAGGGCTCGGGGCCAGATCCACTTCCTTACCTGTTTTTTTTTTTTTTCCATCTCGGTGTCCTCGGGAGTTATGGGAGCCTGGTTCTGGGGCCTTCCTCTTACCTTTCCCTGCCTAGCCCGATCTATCCCTAACCGAATTATATACTTTGTAAGGAATGAGTAAGACTAATTTAAACACCTCATCCCATGGCTCTGTCTTTACAATATATGTTTTTCAAAAGACCCCCACATATAAAGGATCACCTGATGGGATATGGAGATTATGCATGTGAAGCCCTTAGCACAATGCCTGAGACTGGATGGTGTTCAGTAGGCAGCAGCTGCAATTTTGTAGAATTTAGATCAGTGCCAACCTTGGGCTAAGGCCTTCCTCAGATAACCATGCATAGTTCTGAGATTCTCCTGTCATGTACCATTTCCAGACATTTTGGGGAGGTGCCATAATTTCTTCTATGCAGCAACGATGTGGGGCTAAAAACCATCAGTAGACATGTGAAGGTAAAGCTGGAAACGACCCAATGGCAGAAAGTCCCTAAAGATCCAAGCAGAGAGGAGGGGCACCTGGGTGGCTCAGTCAGTCAAGTGACTGACTCTTTACTTTGGCTCTGGTAGTGAGCTCAAGCCCCGCATCGGGCTCTGCAATCAGCGAGGAGTCTGCCTGAGATTCTCTCCCTCTCTGTCTGCCCCACTCCTGCTTGTGTGCGCTCTCTCTCCCTCTATCTGATAAATAAATGAATCTTTGGTGTCCCTGGGTGGCGCAATCAAGCGACTGATTCTGGGTTGTGGCTCAGGTTGTGATCACAGGATGGTGAGGTGGAACGCTGCATCAGTCTCTGCACTCAGTGCGGAGTCTGCTTGAGATTCTCTTTCCATTTCCCTCTGTCCCTCCCATTCGTTCACTCGTTCTCTGTCTCACTCAAATAAATAAATAAGTAAGTAAGTAAGTAAGTAAATAAATAAATAAATAAATAAATAAATAAATCTCTCAATCAATCAATCTTAAAAAGGTAAAAGATTCTGGCAGAGAGGGAGCTACATAGGCAAGAAGATAGAGACTAGCTTTCTACTTTAGTGCAGTATGTCCTGGTGTCTCTCCTAAGAAAGAGGTGTATATGTACCCTCTAATGTTTACGGACTGGCATTTACAAGGTGTTTCCACCTTGTAATACCAATTGTCCCATTGGAGAGTCTACTGATTGCCTCTTGTTGGTAATTGCTGTGGGTGGGCAGCATCCCTTCTGAGACACAGGAAGATTTTCCCAGGAAAACACCCATGGACCTCTTATCACATTATTATTTTTTTTAATCACATTATTTTATCACATAGTCAACTACTACTTACCTAAGCAATACATGCATACCAATTTATTCTATACCACTTATGTCCCTTCCTTTTGTCATCCCGCGGGCTGCTGATCACTAAGTACACTATGTACTGAGTATTGCCTCTGCCCGCTCACATAAAACCAGATGTCTTAGTATGAATACGAGAACTTTCATGGGGACCTTTGGAGTACTTTATTTTTGCCTCTATAGCTACTGGAAAACTTCCCAAATGAGGACCTTCTTAGACATTTGGAACAGAACTTCAGACGCATATACCAACACATGCTTTGGCTTAAAAGGAAATTTCTTTACGAACATGTGAAATTGGGCAATTAATTTCTCCCTGTAATGTCAAAGATTGGATAGTGGTGGAGGACTCATTTGTTCCTGTATACATTACTGCAGTTAGAAAAAGATATTCTGTATGGGCTTATGTTTGAAAACTTGCAAACAAAAACCTGAAAACAAACAGAAGGTTGGTATACAGGGGTCAGAATTGATATTAAAAACAAAACAAGAAAAAACAAAAACCACCCACGACACCATACAGAAAAACGGGAGAAAATCTTTCCTCTCCTCCTAATGGGGTTGTTTTGTTTTGAATGATTCATGGGAGGAATTTCAGTATCTCAGAAAAATATATTTTAAGGGCTTATTCCAAATATATTCTGAAACAATGTCATGTTTATTAAATAACATGCCCAAATGAAGATGGTGTTATGTTACCAAATGTTAAAACAAATGCCCACTACAAAAGGAAGAATCAATTATTCAAGTTCCTAGCTCTCAAGTATAAAATCAGTGTTCCATACTCAATGAATATTAAACTTGAAAAAAAAAAAAGCACTGTAGGTGATTTATCTTTAAAGACAGATGTGAGGGGATCCATGGGTGGCTCAGCGGTTTAGCGCCTGCCTTCCGCCCAGGACATGGTCTGGGCACCCGGGATCGAGTACCACATCGGGCTCCGTGCATGGAGCCAGCTTCTCCCTCTGCCTGTGTCTCTGCACCTCTCTCTCTGTCTCTCTCTCTCTCTCTCTGCCTCAAAAATAAATAAAGAAACAAACAAAATGTTTAATTAAAAGGGAGATGTGAAATGCTTAAGCCCTAAGTAATTAAGTACATGTGCGTGTTTGTGAAATATATTCAATAAATCCTAAGGGCAGGTGTCATTTAATAGTGAACCAACACCAGTTAAATGACATTTTGGTGTGCTTGTGGAAATGACACATTCACAAACCCATGTCTCAGCACTGATATTTATATATGTAGTTCTTTTCTCCCAGCGATTGTAGGCAGTTTAATGGATTTTAAAACACAATCTTATGTTTGCTTGCAATCCTTTTTATAAGGCAGTAGAGTACGTTTTCTTCTGAAACCATATTGGTATTGGAATTGGCTCAGTAAACTAATGAGTAAATATAAGCGGGTGCACGGATAAGACAGATTTTATATTCTTTAATTTTTTTTCCCTTTAGGCAAAACAATGGAGCCTTCTTTCTGTACTTGTGGTTTGAGCCTTTTGGGGATAATACAGATCCACTGAGGGAAAGCCTAAAATTAAATCATCCTTACTGCTAACAGCTAATTGACAGTGTTAAGTACAAAAAGTCTTCATTACTAACAAAGGGTTGAAAGCTGAATACGTATATAATTGTGGAACTGCCACTCCTCACACAGCTTTTTAGGGTCGGGGTTTTAACAGGAAAAGATTCTTGCACTTAGCAAGCAAGCTATGATAAACAAGACGTACCAATTTCAACTACAATCTTTAAACTACTACAGTGTGGTTCAGTGCAGCTAATGTCATACTTAATAAAACGTAGCTTCCCGTTCTTTCGTTCTTCAAAGTCATCAGAACAACAGGGAATGAAGAGACTTCCGAACCATTGCCAGCTCTTACTGCTGCTGTTTCAAGGAAGGAAATACGGGACATTCGCCTGTTATTCGGGTAGCTGGCATACATTTTGGCAAAACAAATACCCCAATGCTCACATGCCTCCTTAGGTCTTAATATTAAATGTATACTACTTACAGCTTCCCTCATAATTTTGTTTTGAAACTTGACGATTTCTTCTCTGACTTCACTTTGTTCATCAGTAAGAAGATGTTCATGGTCCTTGTCCAAGGCCTGCGAACTCTAAAACAAGAAGCCTAGTTCAGGTATAAAGCACCGCTTTTCATCTCATGCTGCAAACGTGTACAATCAAATTTCAGGGGGCACCTGGGTGGCTTAGTGGGTTAAGAGTCTGCCTTCAACTCAGGTCATGATTTCAGGGTCCTGGGATCGAGCCCCGCGTCAGGCTCTCTGCTCAGCTGGGAGTCTCCTTCTCCCTCCCCCTCTCCTTCTCCCCCTGCGTGTGCCCTCTCTCAAAAGAATACATAAGATATTTTTAAAAAATTAAGTTAGATTTCAAAGGTAACAACCCTTAATATGCAAGGGATGCTCATTAATTTTTCCAAACAAACACTGTACCTGATACATGGAGATCGTAATACCCACTTAAGAAATTTTTAAAATGTTGTGTTTGAGTCAAATATTATTATTATAGAGGCATGACAGTAATACACTTGGCTCCAAACAATGCATTAATAGACAGTTAAGGTCAAGGTGGAGGAAAAACAGATAAAGACTGACCGCCCCACAGAATGAAAATCCATAATTTTAAAACACTCTATAAACACCACGGAACCCTGCAATTATAATGACTGATAATCAGTATAACATATTCCATTGGAGGGAATGAAATGATCTGTAACACGGCCTCTTAAGTCATGAAAAGCAAACATGGTCTAATCCTTACTGTTCACCTAACGAGTCGCGATCTCGTGCATCCTACAGAAAAGGTGCCGTTAGGTGCCGTGAATTTGAAAAGGGATGCATGATCTCTTCCTCCCTTATTCTAGGGAGATAAAAACAGGTAAATTAAAAGCCACACAAATCCTTTGTAATGATTAAGGAAACACCACTTGCCATGACTGTGTGCTGGAAGGTAAGACTGACTCTGCGTTAGTTGGTGAAAGAATAGGACTTCAGTAGGTAAAGGGATGAAGGAACTGAAAGTATTCCAGAAACAAGGAAGTAAAGGTGAGTTAGTTCAGAGAGAGCTGGAAGGGTGGAAGGAAAGGAGGAATGTCCACTTAAAACCACAAAGGGGGGCAGCCCCGGTGGTGCAGCAAAACCTGCAGCCCAGGGCATGATCCTGGAGAGCCTGGATCGAGTCCCGCATCAGGCTCTCTGCGTGGAGCCTGCTTCTCCCTCTGCCTGTGTCTCTGCCTCTCTCTCCCTCTCTCTCTCTCTCTCTCTCTGTGTCTCTATGAATAAATAAATAAAATCTTTTTTTAAAAAGGGGAGTTCTGTTACTGGGCAGGGGCAGATGCTGAATACCTGAGGGTTTAACATGGGAACCTAATGACAGGTTTTCAGGAGGGAAGATCATATTGCAGAACCTTAAGAATGGACTGGGGAAGAGAGCACTCAGGTAAGCATTTAATTGGAGGAGCAAGGAATGGTGAGATCCCGAACTAGGGCAGTAGCAGTGGGAATTCAAAGAAAGATACAGTTGCAGAAAGGTTGGAAAGAAAGTCACAGATGCAGAGGTAAAGGGCCGACGCGGGCACAAACACACACACACACACACACACACACACACACACTCTCGTGTGCGCGCGCGCACACACACACACAGCGCCCATAGACACAACAAGAAAAAAAAGAAGGGGAATGTGCAGGATTCCATCACTTCCTAAAGAAGTATATCTCTGCCTGAAGAAGAGGTATGTGTCACTGAGGACAATCTGCTGATGTGCAAATATCACACCAGATCATTCTCAATTCACAAACGGTTAGTTTTCCTCTGGCCTTTCATTATGATATACATTCTCTTAGACCTTTCCTTATGATATTTTTAAACTTTTTAAAAATTTTGTTTATTTATTCATGAGAGACAGAGAGAGAGAGAGAGAGAGAGAGAGAGAGAGAGAGGCACAGACACAGGCAAAGGGAGAAGCAGGCTCCATGCAGGGAGCCCAACGCGGGACTTGATCCTGGGACTCCAAGAACACGCCCCGCGCCAAAGGCAGGCTCTAAACCGCTGAGCCACCCAGGGATCCCTTAAGTCTGTGTATAAAGTCACTATTCCTCTAGTATTCCAAAAGCAAATGTGCCACAAAATACTCATGTAACACATTTGAATATAAAAATCAGGATCCATCAATTACAACTGCTTACTCGTATTTAACAGAAACCATCAATACAAGGAAAAGACACGTAGAAGTGATTCATAGAATTCCTAGTTTTCACTATATGTTTATTGCTGATCTCAAAACTGATGATCGAACCAAAAAATCATGCTCGAAGTGTTAATAGAGTACCAGTATTCTTCACAATACGTGTATTTCTAGGTAAAATTCCCACGTTGCCATTCCCTGTTTTAAACGACTCCCATCTGGTACACTTAGGATATTTTTTTTTTAGTATTTCTGTATTTTTTTCCTTTTTACAGTCAAGATCTTTAAATCTTCAACATTGTGGAAAAAAAGTTCAAGATCTCAATTTCACACATAATCAAATTTACAAAAATAAGAGTTAAATGTGTGTTGTAATAATGTGAAATGAAAGTAAAAAAAATAAACAACTCCCATAAAAGTATTAATTAATACTAAAAATAAAAAAATGCATTTCCCAATTAGGCTGAATCCAAAACAGTGAGGTCATACTGGACATTGGTTGACAATTTTGATGTACAACCTAAATGGTTTTCCACCCACAGATTCAGAAAGAAACTATCTTCTACTTTTATATACTTATTACGTAGTTTTTCAAGATTTGCTCATTTATTTGAGACACACACAGCGCACGTGCAAGTGGGCAGAAGGGCAGAGGGAGAGAATCTTCAAGCAGACTCCGTCCTGAGAAGGGAGGCCCAGCGGGGCTCCATCCCACAACCCATGGGATCAGGACCCACAACCTGAGCCAAAACCAGGAGTTGGTCGTTCAAGCGACTGAGCCACCCAGGCACCTCTATGTCTTGTGTTTTCTAAGAGCGTATTGTGCTGCCAAATACAACAGACCTTTAAGAATTCTTTGTATACGTTTCTTAATTTTTCCAGCCTCTGGTTCTGAACAATTCTAGCTTGTTGCAGAATCTTTTGTTGCTCCTGAAACATATGCTAGGAACATAAAAGAAAAAGGTGACAAAATGTGGGTCACGTTTATTATTCAGAGAACATAATTACCCATCAGGTTAAAAAGGAAGATTCCTTAAATCGATACCTGTCAGCATTTCCTGTTTTAACAACTTTTGCGACCAAGTTTAGATCATTGTGTTCACCACGCATATACAGAAACAATACACGATGACCCTACCTAGTACCATTAAGTAGGAAATTGTCTTCCTCACCGATATTGAAGACATGTATTAATTCTGGACTTCAAAGTCCAAAAACGGCCCTTCTAATAATCTGTTTACCACAAGTAGGCAAAGACTCTATACAATTATCCTTCCTAACAGTAGTCACAGAGGAGCGATTCTTTCTTAACAACGTTCAAAACATGTGTTAATTCTTTGTCATTTCAGGACACGTACAGACGATCCTAGCCTCTCTGTTCCTTGACCTGCTCTCCAACAATAATTCTGTCCTCTTCCCTACTTTAGTCACTTACGTAGTCAGACCCGGGATTCCCAATAACTGCAACGTCTACATAAGATTACTTAGAGCAAAGACTTGCATATCAGCTCCGTGTCAGGTACTGTTTGGAACCATTTCAAATAGACTTATTACATACGATCTCATTCAACCCTCAAAACAACTCTACGAGGCAGATGCTCTTACCATGTCTCCTCCTTTCATAGGTGAGGAACCTGAGTGAGATACAATTTGTCCCTGAAGCCACAGCTTGTACTGGTCAACCAGGATTGGATTAAAAAAACAAAAAAAAAAACCAAAAAAGTTTCTGGGGCCCAGGCTCCTGACCACTGTGCTATGCTGTTTCTCCACCCCACTCCGCCCCCCACAACATTCCAGCTTTACCTCCCTGTTTGTTGTTCTCTCCCTTTCTTACTACGGTTCAGTACTCTTTCAGAATTGATATCTCAATGATCCAAGGAGTCTTCCTTGTCCCCAGTCCCCATTCTCCTAGTCTCTCTTTTCCTCCTTCTTGGCTTAAATTCCATGGTCAATTATCATACCTCTGCACTTGCACGTGTACCTTGCCCCCTTTCCACTCTGTCAATCTGTGTGGCCGAACCCCAACCCTGGAAGATCCAGCTCTCTGGCCGTTCTGCCACAACTGTGCAGCGTGGTCTCACTTTAAATTCATGATCACTATGGCAGTAACCAAATCAAACCCATAATGCTGCTTGGCAATGATATTCCCCTAGTGCATTCGCTGGCCCGCTCTCAGGAAACAATTCCTGGACTTCCTCTCTGCCGCCCAAAGGCAGCGCCTCCTCCACCACTCTAACTCTTAACTGGTGACCTTCCTGCATCACTAAATAGAAGCCATCCAAATAGAATGTTCGGCCTCCCACCACTACCCATCTGGGCTATCTTCTATCCACCCTTACCCATCTGGGCTCACGGACTCTACATTCTCTCCTATGTTTTTGCATGACCTCTTGCTACTTGAGACTTTGATACAGTAAAGAAATCAATAAAATAGATCAATTTTAAAGCCAAGGCTGATACCAACAGCTAGTTCTGCTTCCTGTTCCTGGGCTTTCCTCATGTCGGTATCCCACTTCTGAAAGAGAGTCAGAAACTGCTGAGAGTATTTGAAATGAAGATTCTGCCTGTAAAACATGATAACGAGCACCGTCACACTCCACAAAGAGATGAGAAAATTAACCATATTTTGCAGGAATACTGTAACAGCACAGTATAGTCTCACGGGAAACAGAAAGGGCACACAAATGACTATTACCAACAGTATTGTTCCTAAGCGACCAATATAGAAGCCTTCTCACATGCCTTGCCTCTTAAATACTAGCGAGGATATACCATAAAATCAATTTTCCAGAAAGACTCATTTTATCTAAAAGCAGCTTACTTTTCATTTCTTCTTCCTGAAGAACCTCTACGTTCGGATGCAGTAAGTAGATGCAATGAGGATGTTTTATCGAAGATTCCCGAACAGGAATATTTCACTTAAACAGTTCCCCTCTTTGGCACAATGATTTTTAAGAAAGAACAGTGAACGCAACTTAGCTACAATGTGCAAATTCTTTATGATATAAAGTTAACCTTTTCTACAGTGAAGGAATACAGTTAACTTTCACTGGGATAACACTGTCAGATGTTTACCCAAGGTTCGGCTAGTGTAGGTCCAGAATGACTATGAATTAAAAGAAAACTATATAGGAAGAAAACTCCTACAGGAAGAGAACTCAATTGTTCTTTGAAAGGGAGGGGAGAGGTCTTCTTTACTGGCTTCTAGGAATTACACCTCAATGCTGATAAGGAGTGAGGTTAAGAGAATTTATCCACGAAGAAAAGAATCAAGCAAAATCTCTTTTTTAATGGAAAATTCAATATAATAGCATTCGCCTTCCGTGATTTGCACCAAGGAATACTAAGATATGATACATGGGTCCTCGTGGCTTAAAAATAACAACCTCACCTTAGTTTTTGTATTTTCCAACCTTGCTCCATTTTCTCGTTAGTGCTTTTCAGAGAAGCTTTTGCATTTGCTTCAAACATTTTTCTTTTTGCCAGAAGAGCCTGTATAATGCCACCTGTGTAGAACATAGATATTCGTTGAAATTTCACGCCGAAAATTATTTGGTTTTCATATATACGATTCAATATAAGTAAATGTTGCCTCAGCAATAAGCAAAGACGCTTCAAATCTATACTGCAGCATCGTAAATGTCCAAACAGTTATGTCGCATACCTGGAACTAATATCATGTTGTGTGCCCATGACGCTCCCCCCCCCAAAAAAAAAGTAAAAAAAAACCTAGAACACAGGCGTTGTTTGAAAAAGCCAGATTTGCTCGCTATTTTCCATAAAGTCTTTGCAGTACTAGTATCCTGATTCTCATTACTCTAACTGCGGGTTCAGAGATAAGGAAAGGGGGATAATAATCAAACGACATTCCATTCTCAAATGCGTATAAAGAATCCCAAAGATAGACTTTAATGTCCTTGTGATAAGACAGGTAAAAAGCAAACTATTCTGAATTTATAAAATATCCTGCAACTCAGGGGACATGTTTAGATGGATTACCATTAGGATGCATTATATAAAACATCACAAGAGCATTTTCTTAAAAACGACCCCAAAAGGAGAAAAATCATCATATCGCACATTAAAGAATCATTTTTCAAGCGATCTAGTGAGTGATGCTTTTAACTGTGCTTTACTAAAAGAGAGCAAGGCTGTGACTGTAAAAACTCTAACTGGAATAAATGAGTTCAGAAACACTTTTAAAATATTTTCACGGGGTAGCCCTGGTGGCTCAGTGGTTTAGTGCCGCCTTCAGACCAGGGCCTGATCCTGGAGACCCGGGATCGAGTCCCATGTCGGGCTCCCTGCATGGAACCTGCTTCTCCCTCTGCCTGTGTCTCTGCCTCTCTCTCTCTCTCTCTCTCTCTCACCCCTCTCTCTGTGTCTATCATGAATAAATAAATAAAATCTTTAAAAATAATAATAATAAAAAATAAATAAAATATTTTCACGGAGCTTTTTCCATAGCACTTTTATCCATAAGTGCTGCATTTCACCGAATCTTAATACTTCAAATAAAGCTTTGCAAATCGCATGATTTGACTTTTTGGATCTACAGTCGATAGTTACTTTTCAGCAGTCATGAAGGATCTGCAGTCTGATAAAACTATTTTACACACCCGGAATCCCTCTACAGTAAGAAGTTTATTAGACAGCTCACAAAGCCAGCCCTTTGTCGCCACCAAATAGAGCAAAGCTGTCAAAACATACTTGCTTGTAAGGGCGATCCTTATCGAAGAGCCACAGATTGACTTGGGACTCTTTGCTAAGTGTCCCGTCCTGTAGTGCAGATGGTGTGACTGACCTCTGACCAAACAACAAAAAGCTTAGGAGTCTGGATATGACATTTCTCTGCAGCTACGGGAGTTCTCTAGTTTGCAGCTATACGGTTTATTAATGAGAAATGACGACAAAGAGGGTGCTTTTTTGTTTGTTCTTTTGGTTGGTTTTGTTTGATTGATTGATTTTGGCAGGATTCAGTGTGTGCTGCTACTCCAAAGAACAGAGCACTGGAAAGTAATGAAAAGTAACTAAATTAAGAAAAATTAAATTTGACATAAAAACCTGATATGCCACCTAATCTGTGCACACCAAAGGAGGTACGAAGTTTGCTCCGTCCACTCGCTCGCAGAGTACGTTGACGTACCCGTGCATAAAATAACGGCGTCACTCTTACCTCCTCTTGGTGAGTACCATTTTTACCCTTCCAGATCAACAATGGAAAAGGTCAGCACAGAAAGTGGCAAAGTTGAATCACACTAAATACTTGTGTAATATCCTACATATGAGAACAAGGCATGAAAATCAGTCTTGCAGGCCACTCATTAAGATTTCCACCTGTAAAAGCTGTAGGATCTAAAACTTTCCTCTTCCCTGCGGATATCACTTATGCATACCTCCAAGTCCTTGCAGCATCTCCTGTATTTCGTTTCTGTGAAGAAGTTACAGCAAACATTACCGAGGAGACGTAAACCCAGGTCGTATTTGTTTTGGAAGAAATGTCTCATTCTAGGATTTTACAGAGAACAACGGGCAGGCAAGCCGAGTTGACTTGATGTGGCAAGGGAAAATACTGTAAACACGTTACCCCACGTCTTCCTCACGCGGTCCGGGAGAAGACCTCTTTCGCCCATGTTTATCGGCTACTGGATTGTTTCCTGCGTTGAAATAAAAGTGGAGAACATTTTTTTTAATAACACATTTATTTTTTATTGGTGTTCAATTTGCCAACATACAGAACAACACCCAGTGCTCATCCCGTCAAGTGCCCCCCTCAGTGCCCGCCGCGCAGTCACCCCCAACCCCCGCCCTCCTCCCCTTCCAACACCCCTAGTTCGTTTCCCATAGCTAGGAGTCAGAAAGCATTCTTGAGGGAAGGGTGGCCTTTCGATCAGTTTTCGAGGGGGCAATACCGTCACCCGCGCGGGCTGCGGGGCCTCTGGCAAACCAACAGCCTTTCAAGGCAGAGCTAGGAAAGGCTGCGTGTCTGTCTGTGCAAGGGCAGAGGAAAGGAGATCGGGGCCCAGGACCACGCGGCGGCGAAGGTGTTCCGGGCCTTTGGCGCGCTTAAACGGCAGAGAACAGCACCCGGCACGTGGGAGGTATTTGGGAAAGAGGGCCTGCAGGGCGCGGGGTGGGGTCGGGGTGGGGTGGCGGCGCGGCAGAAGAGCTGCGTGCGATCTCCGCCTCTGGAACCCTGGTTTGGGACAGGAGGATCCAGCGGGCAGCCTGCGGCAGGTGAAACTGCGCTGGCGCGCACACACACGTGCGGGGGCGCGCACGCTGGAGGACTGTACTGTTGACCTCGCGGAGGACTCGGAGGCAGAGACCTGCCCCGCGTGCGGTCATCTCCGAGCGAGCGCTGTGTCCGCAAAGGTGTGGGGCAGACGGTACCTTCCGCAGCAGCAGCCTCTGGCCCACTCAGCTCTCTGCTGCCTCCTCCGCCCGAATCACAGGCTGCCATTCTCTGAGGCTCCGCAGGGGCTTTCCTCCCCAGGCGCTTCCTGCCAGCCGGAGGCATCCGCAGAGGTGTCTGTCCTCCCTCCGAGGTGTCTGTGTGTCCTCCGAGTTGTCCCGCACCTTGTGAGCCCGAGCACGCGACCGAGAAATGGGGACACGGTCAGCGAGCGTCGGCAGGCAGGGGGCCTCTGCACAGACCGGGCTGCGCGTGTCCTCGTGTGTCTGGCCGGGCCAGGAGGGAGCAAGGAGGATGCGGCCGGCGCAGCCCTGCCCCCCACCGTCCCCCGCCCCCCCCCCCCCGCCCCGGGGACGGCGACCCGGGGCACGTCAGCTGCCCCGGGCCATCTGCGTGCCGCGCCCTTCCGCCGCACTCTTGCGCCTACGTTGGGACAGAGGCCGGCCCGGCCCCCGAGGTCCCTCCCCGCAGGGCTGTGCTGGCCTGGAGACCCGACCGTGGCCGGGACGAAACCCCCCCGCGTCCCCTGGGGATGCGCGGGGAATAAGCCGTTCTGCACCCGTCGGCAGACAGTCAGGTGGAGGGGGCTCCTCGACGGGCCACCTGGACCCCCAGGACGAGCCGTGGCCCCGCCCCCGGGGGCCAAGATGTCGGGCCCGGGCGGTGGTGTGGCCGGAGGGCCAGGCGCAGAGGGCCCCTCCTCACCAGGTGTCACCCTCCCGGGCCATGAGGGCCCTCGCTCCCGCTCCCCGCCCTGCCAGCTCTGCGCTCAGGGGCCTGGTCGTATCCCGTCGGAGCCCCGGAGGACCCCGTGGGGACGTCACCTCAGAGGTCAGCCCCGCCGCCCCCGTGGCCGCCCCACGCCCTGGTCCCGGACGTTCCAGGATACCCCCCCCCCCCCGCCCGCCACGGCCACCCAGTGCCACCGGGTCCGCCTGCCTGCCTGGCTGGGCCCCCCAGGGGGTCGCTATGCCCGGCCCCCGGCCCGGCCCCCGTTTGTCTTGACCCTTCCTCTGTCCTATGCCCCTTCCTGTGCCTATGCCCCAGCGCTAGCCCCAACCCCTCTGTCTTGCCCCTCGGTCCTGCGAGCCTCCGTCCCTATGGCCCACCCCCGCCCCGCCCCACCCCCTGTCTCTGTCGGTCCTCCCTGCGTCCCTCCGTCCCTCCGCCCCACCCCACCCCACCCCCACCGCCACTCGCACCCCCACCCCGACCCACCGCGTCTCTCGACGCCCTCCTCCCTCCGTCCCTCCGCCCCACCCCCACCCCCATCGCCTCTGTCTTGTCCCTCCCTCCGCCCCAGCCATCGCCATCGCCATCGCCATCGCCATCGCCATCGCCATCGCCATCGCCATCGCCATCCGCATCCCCATCCCCCGCCCCTCTCAGGCCTCCGCGCACACAACGACCTCCACAGCAGGTCCTCCGCGGCGACGACCAGGCTCCTCTGAGGGCCTCGCGACTGACTGAGAGGAGCCAGTCAGCCTCGCCTGCGCGGGAGCGTCGCTGAGCTGAGGGGCTGGCCCAGTGCGCATGCGGGAGGCGGGACCTCGCCAGAGACACGCCCCTCGGGCCCCCTGCCCTCCGGGCGCCGGTGCCTGCCGGCCCTGAGGATCGAGGGTCGAGGGTCGAGGGTCGAGGTTCGAGGGTCGAGATTCGAGGGTCGAGGGAGGTCGAGGTACGGGGCTCACGTGGCGAGGGCCGAGGGTCTTGGGTCAGGACCCAGGGTGGAGCGTCGAGGGCCGCGGGCCGAGGGTCGGTCGAGTGCTGAGGGCCGAGGGCTGAGGGCTGAGGGCCGAGGGTTGAGCCCCGGGGCCCAGGCTGCGCGTTTCCGGCTCTGCAGCCCGAGGACGTTACTTTCATCTTCCTGGGAAATCACTAAAGGGTACTGGGTTGTGGAGCAGGTGGCCGCTCAGGCCTCCACCTTGCTGACCTGAGGCGGAAGGCTTTTCGCAGGTCCTCGTCGGGCTCCTGGCGGGGCCCTTTCCACCCAGCGCTTCCGCTTCCCGGAGGAATAGCCGTCTCCCCGAGGGTCCTGAGCAAACGACCCCCTCCGTTGTCTCGGCTCCGCTCTTGGGTTGGCGGTTGGTAGGTTGCCTTTGGTGCTGTTTCACAGACCCCTGCGCGTGTCCTTCACTGTGCTGGCCTCCCGCTGGGTTGCCCGGGTAGGAGGACTGAACTCCTGTCAGCGTCCTGCCTGACGTTGGCGGTTGCGCCACGTCCCTTTCCACCCAGCATTGTGTCCTAACAGGGTCTGTGCTATCCCGTGGAGCCCCGGGAATAGGCCTGGAAGCGGCCCCCTTCCCCCTCCCCCTGGGAGCACACGCCCCCCCCCCCCCCCCCCCCCCCCCCCCCCCCCGGGAACCGCTCGGTGGAAGCGGCCCCCTTCCCCCTCCCCCTGGGAGCACACGCCCCCGCCCCCGGGGAACCGCTCCTCAATGCCTTCGCCCCATTGCTCCTCCGTCCACGTGCCCTTATTTCCACTGCAGCGCCCTGGACGGCAGCGATGCTACGAAGAATCTCACGTCTGCCGAACGTGTGCGATTACGCTCTGTGGTGTTTAAATGAGCCCAAGAGAAACACATAAAAATAAATGCGCCCAAGGCTTCAGAGGACTTGATGACCTGTTCACAGTCCTACCAGCAGTGCACAGTGGTTCCCCTTTCTCCACATCATGCCAGCTCCTGTAATTCCCAGTTGTTTGGTTTTGGCTTTCGTTTGGTTGTTGCCTCGTGTTTCTCTGTTTGAAAACAGGCATCCTACAGGGTGTGAAGTGCTTGCTGCTTGCGGTTCTGACTTTTCATTCCACTGGCGATTACTCACGCAGACCACCTTTTCAAGTGCCTACGGGGACGGGGCCACGGGTGTCCTTTCTCTAGACATATGCCCATTCAGGTCCTTTGCCAATTTTTAATAAGGTTTCTGTCTTTTTGGGGTGCGCGTTGGTTTTCTTTCTTTCTGTTTTTTTTTTTTTTTTCTTTGCACCGCGGGTGAGTTGTAGGACCTCTTTAACGGTTCAGGATTTTATTCTCTTACCGGGTCGGTCATTTGCAATGATCTTCATCCATTCCTCGGGTTGCCTGCGTGGCCTGTTGATAATGTCCTTTGATGCGCAAGGCGTCTATAAACTGTGACGTTTCCGATTTACCCAGGTGCTTCCTGGCCTCCCGGGCCTTTTAGGATGAAAGCTGCCTGTACTCCGAGGTCATAAATGTTTCTTCAAAATTGACTTAAGGGCTTATTTTGTATCTTTTAGTCTCTGCTCACGTGAAATTGGTTTTTGTGCTTGCTGTCCGGTCGTGATCTAATTGCTTCTGTCCCCCCATGGAAAAGAAAAAAAAAAAAAAAAAAAGTCACCGTACCGTCCCCATTTTTCTGAAGGGTGCACGCTTTCGCCACTATCAGCTGTGCCCGGTCACACATCAAGGTTCGCTATGTCCCCGATTCTGGTTCTCTGTCCCGTCCCACCGCTCCTTTCGTTTATCCTGTGCCAAAAGCCACAGCCTGTGGCACAATGAAGATTCCTAAGTCGGGGCCGCCCGGGCGGCTCAGCGGTTTAGCGCCACCTCGGCCCCGGGCGTCATCCTGGAGACCCCGGATGGAGTCCCACGTAGGGCTCCCTGCCTGGAGCCTGCTTCTCCAACTCCGCCTCTGTCTCTGCCTCGCTTTCTCTCTGCGTCTCTCAGGAAGAAATAAATAAACACAAATCTCTAAAGAGTAAAAACAAAGATTCTAGGTCAGGCCCAACTCCGAGTCCTCCGGGATTAAGCTTACACTCTGATGACTCAGATCCTTCCGTGATTCCTGACAGCCTCCACACGAGGGTCGACCCTACATACGAGGACCCTTAGCACCTCGTCTCCTTTGACTCCCCCCTTTATCCTCCCCATCCTGAGCTGCTTGCCACCGCCCGAAGCACACCGTGGCTGTTGCCTGCCACTGGGCCCTCGAACGAGCTCAACCAACTTCTCTGCCGAGACCCTTGGTTGACACTCCTTCCTCTGCCTGTCGCTGTGACTTGTGCCGCCTCGCTCCTCTCCCTGCACTGTAATCCAGTCCTCTGTGTGCTAACGGGACCCTATTCCCGTGCCTCACTTTGACCATGCGGGAAGCCTCTATCATTCTACCAAGCAGATTTGGAACTCACAATTCGTATTGGTCACTGTTTGCCCATGAATACAGACAACACTTCAGCGAGCTATGCTGCCCTGGCCTGAAGGGATACACACCCGTGACTCATTGGATGACCTTAATAACCCTCTGGAAGGTGAATTGGTGCAAGGCCCCTTTATAAGTTAAGAGGACCATGGTCAGAGACTACAGATGCTTACCCAAGTTTGCAGAGCCGCACAGTGGAGGAAGGGCCAGACCTTTGGCGTGTTTGTTTGTTTGTTTTTTTTTTTAATCATGAATTTATTTTTTATTGGTGTTCAGTTTGCCAACATACAGAATAGCACCCAGTGCTCATCCCGTCAAGTGCCCCCCTCAGTGCCCGTCACCATTCACCCCCACCCCCCGCCCTCCTCCCCTTCCACCACCCCTTTGCCCACCCCTGGCCCTCGCCTCTTCACTGTTTTGCGTCCCGTTGCTGCTCTGGGGCTACAGCACGTCTTCAGCTACAAGCCATGGTCTCCAGTAGTGCCTGCCTGTCCCAGTACTGCAGAAAATGGTTTGAAGGCTGTGACTGAGGAGGTGGAAGTCCTTTACAAAGTTCTTGTTTTCCATGTAAATTTCAAAACCTGTCAATCGAGAAAGGTGCTGCCTCTGGCATTTTGGAGTGCACCTAAGCGTTATGAAATGACAAACCCATTGAAGAGTCCACGCAGACCAGACCAGATGACGGGAACAAGGGTCTGTCCTCGGTAGAGCAAGGGCCAGTAGCTCAACCACGGCTTTCGGGTTCCAAATTGTCAGGGACATTCTGGTTCCCTATGGCTGGCACCGGGACAGGAATCGCGATTTGTCAGAAGCTCCCACTGGGGATTTGGATGATCAGTATAGATACGTGTAAGTGCTGTGGCAGGTCCTGGACCTCCCCGAGCACCCCTTCCCTCACCCTTTCGTCCTTACTAACAGAACCCTGACCCCATTGCACAGACAGGTGAGCGCGTGGCCCAGTCCAGCCCCTGGGCTGGCCGTGATTCGTGTCCCAGATGACGCCGGTGGCATTCCTAGGAAAGCCCCTGGAACTGGAAAGACGCAGCCGGCATTCCCCTTCGATCTTTCCCACTTGCTCCTGCCAGTGATACAGACGCAGTGCCCGTGGCCCTGGAGACAAAAGCCACATTTAAGGAGAGAGGGGCGAGAAGAGAGGAGATCCTGGCTTCCCGAGGTGTAGTACCAGCCCTGGATTATGTATTCCTACCGTGTGTTACCTGGAATAAACAAAGCCCCTGTATGAGCTACTTGATTCAACAAGCAGGAAGACGCAATTCACGGTGACAGAGCAGCGCATACCTGAAATTTATTTTTGCCCAGCTTGTGTCAGGGGTGGTAGACTATTACCCTAACACCTAAACCCAAACGTGTACAGGGACTCAACTGGTTTATCTCAACTAGTTTATCTATTACTCTTGGCACATTACTGGGAAAGTGACTGGGTCCTCCTGGCAGGCACTATCCATGCACTTCCACAGGGACCCCGGCTGTCAGAAAGTCTGCCACACCCAACGTGGGGCTCCCACGGGAGCCCCGGAGGTGGCCCCCTTGGCAGTTTGCTAGAAGGGGCAAAGAGCACAGAGGTGCACCAGGTACCAGGTGTTTACAAGTTAGGCCTGGCAGTGGCACGCCTCATTTCCGCTTGCCGTCCCATTGCCTGGATCTCAGGCACACGGTCACACGTAACAGCAAGGCAAGCCGGCGAATGATGCCTAGATGGGGCCCAGGAAGAAGAGGAGAGCAAGGATTTAGGTGGCGACCGGGAGGTCCCTGCAACCTGTGCCTTTCTGAAAGTAATGCAAAACTTGACTACGTTGGGTTTTCTTAAAGGGAAACTCACAAAAATGCTCAAAGCACCAACTGACAGTCCAGCATGCCATTAAACGGGGCTGTCCCGCTCGGGGACTGTGAGACACCGAGCTGACTTCTTGACTTCTCTCTCGAAGCCTTGATCACTTTCGTACTATCTTAAAGGCATACCGACAGTATTTGTCTCGTGATATTTTGGATGCCGCTAAGTGAAATAATGCATAAAAACTCGTACGGGCCCTCAGTAATATCCGGGAACCAGTCAAATATTAGTAACAGTATAGCAGCATTACTGTTTCTGATTCATTCTATCGTAATGGTGATCGGCGTTTCGTGTTTATTGTATTGCCATTATTGTGGCCACTTTGTGAGCCACTGGCACACAATTTCCTGAATATCAAACATTGAATGCAAGCCGGTGCCTGCTACATATTTCAAAGCGTAAAAACTAACTGATTTTCATCATCAGGATTAACTGTAACATTTCATTAACAAATGTGGACTTGGGACGGGAAATATATATTTCAAGTACATGAATAACTTAGGGTGTGTCAGACATCACAAGGGCATTTTTACTCTTTTTTTAAATTTATTTTTCCGTGAGAGACAGAGAGAGAGAGAGAGAGAGAGAGAGAGAGACAGGCAGAGACACAGGCAGAGGCAGAAGATGAGCACGTGGCTCAGTCCAGCCCATGGGCTGGCCATGATACGTGTCCCAGATGATACTGGTGGCATTGCTAGGAAAGCTTCTGGAACTGGAAAGGCGCAGCTGGCACGGATGCAGCTGCATAGGCAGCTCCCATGCAGGGAGCCCGATGTGGGACTCGATTTCGGGACTCCAGGATCACACCGTGGGCCGAAGGCAGGCGCTAAACCGCTGAGCCACCCAGGGATCCCACATTCTTACTGTTTAAGGCAGTATTTCTTCCAAAGAAGTCAGAGAAGATGATGACGGATGTGTGAATAAATTCGATCAAAAATGCATGCAGTCTGGTTGACCCTTCTTATCTCCTTTTTTTCCCTCCCACTCTCTCTGTTTTCCTTTGGCCTCCATAACTGCATAGTCTCCCGTTATCTCCTTTCATTCTGGCGACTCCTTCTTACCATTGCTAGCTCCTTCTCTTCAAATGAGCCTTCGCATGATGATGTTCCTCAGGACTTGGTTTTACTTGATTCTTTTCTCAATCGATACACGTTCCCTAAATGTTTCCACCTATGTGCATGATTTCAATGGCCATTTACATCAGAGCTTCTCAAAGGGTGGTGCATGGGATCACCGATATATCAGAATCCCTGAAAGGAGAGTGTTTAGTCCAGATTCCTTGGATCTGTCCTAGGCCTGCCCAATCAACCATGTGGGCGTGCACTAGGAATCTGCATTTTCAGTAAATTCTCCAGGTTGCTCTCAAACTTGGAACCACTGTATTAGTCAAGAAGGACCTGACTGTCACAAACAGTGGCAGCTCAATATCTCCATCTGGCGGCTTCATAAAACCACTGTCTTTGTTTTGCAAATGCCCACCAAGGATGTGAGGAAAATATTAAAAATCTGAAAATCAGGAAAGAAATTGGAACAAGGGACTTTAGTGGACCATCTGCTCCATGACTAACCAAGATGAGTTATGACACCTTTTGAGTCATAACAGCTTTTGACTTTTCTAACACCGACCGTGAACTTGTCTGTTTTACACTTGTAAGGAGAAATCAAATTGATACATCTCAGAGGTCCTCCGACTATAGAAAAACACAGGTATTGGATGACTCCTGTCTATAGATCATTTCAGCACGTTGTGATTTCTTACGGCAGTGCCAAGAGGTTTTCTGGAATTTTGAAGTTATCCTTCCAGAGGTTAGCTCATAAAGAACGGTCTACTTTCCAAAAATAACTTAATACAGAGCGCTCTTTGTTAACTTAAGTTCTCCTGTCAAGTCTCTCTTCTAATTATAAAAGCAATAAAGACTCACGATAGGATAATTTTCACAAAATAGAAAATTTACAGAGGAAATGAAATTCATGCTTCATTCCACTACTCAGATGTACTATACGATTTGAAAGTGAGGGATACTATCTGCTTCCATCCTTCTCCCCCCCCCCCTCTCTCTCTGCCCCCTATATTATTTTCTTTGGACCTTTCACCTTTTGGTGCCTGCCTTGATTTGCTACCAGCTCTGGGCTTTTATTTTTTCCGTCTGTTTTTAATCACACATGTTACTTCTTTCATCTAAGATTTGGAAGCAAATCTTCAATATTTTATTCAGTCCGATCCTTCTTCCATAGTGTCTACTTCGAGTTAACGGTCCAGGCTAAGCCAATGATTTATGTTGTACTTCTGATCCCCTTCCTCATAATGCTCAGCATTTCACTGGTTCCCGTAACTACACCAATATGTTGGGTGAGGGATGACTGATGATGACCATCCAGGGGGTAAGGATAGTCTCTTCAACAAGTGGCTCTGGGACAGCGGTATATCCACATACAAATGAACAAACTTGGACACTCTAGTCACAGGATACACAAAACGCCTAAACGTGAGAGCTAAAATTATAAAACTCTTAGAATAAAGGATAGCAGTAAACCTCCATGACCTCGGATTTCTTAAACATTAGACCAAAAGCAACAAAAGAAAAAAAAAATGGGTAAATTGACGTTCACCAAAATGAAAACAAGCTTTTGCATTAAAAGACACCATCTTTGGGCACCTGGGTGGCTCAATCGGTTACCATCTGCCTTTGGCTCGGGTTGTGGTCCTGGGATTGAGCGCCGCATCGGGCTCCCTGCTCAGCGGAGAGCCTGCTTCTTCTGCTGCTCCTCCTGCTTCTGTTATCTCTCTCTCTCTCTTTCTCTTTTTCTCTCCCTCTCTCTCTCTGTCTCTCTCTCTCTCTGTCTCTCACTCTCTCTCTCAAGTAAATTTGTAAAATCTTTCTTTAAAAGAACAAAAAATAAATGACTATCGAGAGAGAGAGAAAGATATCATAAAGATGGGAGAAAACATTGTCAAATCATATGTCTTTTTAAAAAAGATTTTATTTATTTATTCATGAGAATACGCAGAGAGGAGAGAGAGAGAGGCAGAGACACAGGCAGAGGGAGAAGCAGGTTCCATGCAGGGAGCCTGATGTGGGACTCGATCCCGGGTCTCCAGGATCATGCCCTGGGCTGAAGTTGGCGCTAAACCGCTCAGCCACCCGGGCTGCCCATATGATTTTTTAAAAAGTATTTTATGTATTTATTCATGAGAGTCACGGAGAGAAAGAGGAAGGCAGAGACACAGGCAGAGGGTGAAGCAGGCTCCATACAGGGATCTTGACTTGGGACTCGATCCCAGGACCCCAGGATCACGCCCTGGGCCAAAGGCAGGCACCAAACCGCTGAGCCACCCAGGGTTCCCCTTGCAAATCATATGTCTAGGGAGAGTCTAGCAACCAGAGTATAGAAAGAACCCTTACAACTCCAACCAAATGAAAAAACAAATAAAGATGGGAAAGAGATCTGAGTACGTATTTCCCGAAGGAAGATAAACAAATGGCCAAAAGTCACATGATAATATGCTCAATATTATTAGTCAGTCGGAATTGCAAACCAAAGCCTAACAATAGCTGTTAACGCCCCCTAGAATGTCTAACATTAAGGGGAAACAGTTGGTCTTTCAGAAAGCATCTCTGATTTGAAAAGATTGGCCATGGGTGCTTCCCACTATTTTCCCACCCCTAAAACTACATAGGCTACATACATGGAGGCTCTTGGTATGCCTCTTCCTCTCCTCTTCACCAAGAACCTTTCGAAAGCCTTCATTCAGGTGGCACACAGTTCTGTGTAAGAGTCCAGCTTGCCCTGCTCTCGTGGATTGCACGTAGAACGAGAGGGCGTTGTCTGGCTCTGGAATCTGGGGTCCATGGCTGTGCTGGGTCTGTCTGGAACCGTCACCTTGTGAGGGCTGATTTGGGGCATCACTTGCCAAATCAGCATTCGGTGACATCGTGTCAGTGGTTTGAATTCGGCCATAATGGTAGTACTTACAACATGGAAATAGGAAAACCCTGGAGCTCGGAACTGCAATCTCCCCTCCCGAAAGCCTGTTCCCAGCACATCACACTGCCCAGGACTGGCCACAGAAGAATTGCCTGGAGCTCATTAACAGGAAACAAGAGCTACATCACAGGGCAGCTCTGTCCCCTGATGTAGATGACAATGAGAGAGGAAGTGTGCGCTGTGTGCCCTTCTGAGAGGAGCCCTACCTCTGGGCTTAGCCTTCATTGGCAGTGTGGTTGCGGCAGTACAAGCTGAGCGCACATCCCAAATGTGAGAGGCTCATCTCTATCTCCCTATTGTCCTCCATCGGGGACATTTTTGGGGACTCGCCTCTCTTCTCAGGAACCACTGGTGTCCCGAAAACCTTGTCAGTACACAGTCGTCCGAGGGTACACTGAGGGTCATTTGGTCTTGTTGCAACCCGAGTTTCTAGTTAAGGCAAATGGACCTCTGACACCCAGGGCCTTTGTCCTGACACGTCTTCTCCTCTTGGGTCATTTTTAATTGACTGAGAGTCCTTGAATCCCACCCACACAAACACACACGGCCTCATGTGTCTTGGCACGTTGAAAGGAGGTCCTTAACGGAACCTGGATCCTAAGCGTGTGTGTGTGTGTGTGTGTGTGTGTGTGTGTGTGTGAAGGGAAGACAGAAGCTGTTATCTTTCCACTTTATTTCTTCCATAACCCATTTTGCAAAAACTCCCCTGCCCTCAGTGCCTTTTCTGAGACCATCAGATATTGTCTTCAATGTTTCATTCATTCATTCACTCACAAACTCATTCATTCATTCACTGGATTGGTCAGGGTGTAATTGACTGAGACCACGATCGACGCTCTGCATCTGAGGAGGTATTAGTACTTCCTGGTTTCCATAGAAAGCGAACATCAGGAAGACCTTTTCTGATGACATTCTGGTTTCCATGACAACTGGGTTAAGCCATTCTTTCCTGGAGACAGAAGAAACATTTAACAAGGATATTTACAGACTGGAGAGATGGAGTACCTGTAGAAACGTCGGACTAGTCAGTGTCTGCTATCAATGTGTGAGTCGTGTGTGTGTTTGTGTGTTGCCAGTGTGTGGGTTTTAGTTGGACTTTAAGAGCTCTAATCCCTCCTGTTTTATCAGAGGGGATGGCAGCTTCTCTTGGGGCTGGGGAGCTTAGGTGACTGAATACCTCTGTCACACCAGGGCCCCTTTCTGCTGTCCTAAGGTGACACCATTGCCCGAGGGCATTGTTACCTGACTTCTTGAAAGCAGAGATCCCCAAATATTCCTCATCATGTACCTCTGCTTGATGATTGTCCCATGAACCCTTAAAGATGTAAGTTGACTCGCTTGCACTGACTTAGAGTCAAGTTATTATGTGTGTGAAATGAGAGGGAGAAAGAAGTCAGCAAATGAGGCAAATGGGTAGGATTGGAAGATCTAATGTGACTCTGTGTAGCCTAGGGGATGATATTGTGCTCACTCTGAGTAGCCGACACACACATGATCTAAGAAACATCTCTAACAGACAAGGTCGGAGCCCACGCTCTGAGGTCTCCTCTTCAGACGTCACGGCTTCTCAGAACCACCGTATCCTCCGTTGCGCTCTCTGGAACTACAAGTGCCCACTCTTCCTGTCATGACACTCTTGCGTCATTGCTCAATTGTACTTTTTTTTTTCTTTTTTGATCTCCAAATGACTCAAGTTCTCTTTCATAAAAATAGGAAGAGAGTGTTGCCTAAAAGTCATGCTGGTTTTCCCTCTTTGCTTTTAAAGCTGTTCTTTTCCCACTGGGTTCTAGAAGTTTAACCATGATGAGCCTAGACCTGTGTGTGTGTGTGTGTGTGTGTGTGTGTGTGTGAATGTTAGAGAGAGAGGAAGAGAGAGGGAGAGCAGGGAGAGGGACGGAATATATTATGCTTGCAGGTTGGCATCTCAATACACCATCTGATATTTTGGAACATTGTTGCCTATTGTTCCTTCACACATTCAGCAGCCCTTCTCTCTTCTTGGACCGAAGTACAATATATCTTCTGTGGTTAAATATATACATTTTAATAATGAACATTTCCTTTGATCCATAGAAAATGTACCTCAAAGACATTTGCAATGTATTTGCATCGCTTTCTATGCAATGGTTGGTACTGTTTTGCTTGCCTGCTTTTTGTTCACTTACATCCAGGATTTCATTTCATATCACCTTAGAATCTTTGCAAAGTAAGGTTTCGGTGCCTATGTACACGTAAATGTGTCCTCCGTGTAATGTTTTAAAACATTTGAGAAATGATGTCTACCCTCACCACCCACTTCTGTCCTTTTCCTTCCTCTCTTGCCAATGCAACAGTGCCATGACATTTCTGTTTATCATTCTGGACTCTTCTCTTGCATTGACATGTCTTTGTATCCAAAGATGAAGTAGACACCGTTGCTCTCATGTGAATGTGTGCCTTACGGAAAGCGTATTACTTGCGCTTCACTGGTCTCTAGATATATTTTTTTTTGGGGGGGGGGAGTGAATGAATTTTTGTCCTCTGTCAGCACATGAAGGTCTGCATCAGTCCTTGTGTTGGATGCATAACATGCCCTTGTTGGCTTAGATTATCGGTTTGTTAGTCTATTCCCATGGGTAGCAAGCACCTGGCAGACACCCAATGCCGTTATGACAAGCTACGATGCAGTGAGTTGTCTTGTGAATTAGGGCACCTTTTTCTCCTTGTGCACGACACAGGGAAATTAATAGGTTCTGAAATACACACTTTGTCCGCTCGCCGGGCTATCAGTAATTATGGAAGTCTCGCCTGCAGGAAAGACCAGGATGCCCTTGACTTTTTCAGTCCTAAGGCTGTGCATGATTTCATCACTGTTAGAGAGGGAAGTGGAGGTCTCCCTGTGGCAGGTAACAGTGACTGGAGGGGTAACAGAGAATCTCTGGAAGAAAATTGGCCTGCTTGATGGGAGAAACCACCTGAGTTTGCTAAAGGAATGGGACAGAAGTCACTCTAGTCTTAAAATAAGGCCCTGAGGGGAACCTTGATGTTTGTGTCGTCCTTTGCACAAGCACTCATGGTTCTGCTCCTCTGGGCAGCTCTAGAGCTCTTGATGGTGTGTGCCTGCAAGCGTAGTTGCTGTGGTTCCTTCTTTCTTAAGGGAAAATGGGGGGCAGAGTTTGGCAATTTGAATGTGTAGGTGCTCTGAGTGTTGTAGCTGATCATTGGTAGGTGAGAAGCAAGCCTAGTTTTTTCAGTTCTTTGGTAGAACTGAGGGCGGTTCACGATTTTTCAGTCTGCGCTACTTGCCATTGAAATGTTTATACAAAAATGGTCCACATTTCCAAATAGGTGTGACCTCCATGAGTTTATGAAACTAGTGAGCAACATAAGGGAAAGGTTTGAAGATGCAATTCCCACTCAGTTGCTCTACAAATGGAATGAGGTTAAAAACTTTGACAGGTGGAAAGTTCATGCTGGATTCATGGGGCACTGGAAAGGTGTAACAGTAGGCAAGAACGTGTTTTCTCTCTAAGTGAAATTGCGTGAAATGTGCCTTTATAGCCAAAAGGGGGAACTGCTAACTCGTCCATTCATGGAAATACATGTTTTGGGGACAGTTTAAGGTCACAAAGCCTACAGCTTAAAAGAAGCTCCAAGGTGTGCCTGGGTGGCTCAGTCGGTTGGGGTCAACACTCTTGATTTCAGCTCAGGTTATGATATCAGGGTCATGAGATCGAACCCCGTGTGGGGCTCTGCATTGGGCATGGAGCCTACTTAAGATTCCATCTCCCTCTACCTATGGCCCCGCCTTCCTCCTCCATCTCAGAATGAAAACCACACACACAAAAAGTCCAATAAATAAGCACTGGTTTTAGGGAAGGGATGAGAGGGTGTTGGGGTAAAGATGAGAGAAGTTCTGCCTCTGGGGAGTGGAGGGGTGCAGGAGTCCTATCAAGGACAGTGCCCTTGTTTTGAGACAACACGTTCAGAGGGTTGTTTTCGTTTTTGTTTGGAAGTGATCACAGCCCTCAACGGGGAAAGGAGTTAAGGAACAAAGCTTCCAAAATCATTCTTCCAAAAGTCACGGCGATTGATTGGAGAAATAAATATTCGTTGCCACCACGTTCTCTCATTCCTTAGCCAAGGAGCAAATGGACTAGAGTTAACAGCAGGACTTAAAAATTGAAGCTGGTTCATCTGAGGGTTCTATTTCTTGATGGTCTGGAATTGACCCTGAAGTTACAAATCGTGGAGTTGTTACTTCTACGATTCCCCTTCTGTTTTATTCTATTCATTTTTACTGGGCAGGCATGTTTGGTATGACTGTAAACTAGAATTGTGGATACATGTTCAGATCCAAGCCCTCCGAGAATTGGGGGTCACTTTAATAGTTACTTCAGTGTCATTCAGGGTTCTATTTTTAATACTTGTTCCTGGTGTGCAGAAGAGGATCAACATTTACATGTAATTCCCTCTATCTGTCCCTCTTTCTCTCCAACTGCCACGTGTCTGTCTACACACCCACCTGGATGCACCCTTAGAGGGAAAGAAGAGAGCTGTGCTCCTGTCAGGATGAAAAAATAAGGAAATCATCTGCAACATTATGTGCCAACCCTTCAATGGAAGCTGTTTGGACAGTGGGCCAAAGCACATGGTGAGTAGGCCATGGAGGATTTTATATTTTCATTAAAAACCCTTTCCTTCTGAATGCGTCTCTCAAGGGTGCATCGTTTTGGTAACCGGACAAAATGATTGCAATTGATATTTTGGTTGTCCGCTGCAAGTTACTCCATTAAAGTGCTTCGTAGTTGAACAGATGTACACAAACGTGAATGGGAGAGAATATTCAAATAGGTGCTATGGTTTTTAAAGCCCTTTCTATAGAAAATAGGTTTAAACAGAATTTAAAAGTGCGAGACTCATATATTTGCAGTTCGCATTCCTTCTGGGTGATCAGCTTACTGATCCTTAATGGTTTTCCTACTTTATGGTGTTAAACAGCATTTTAGATTCTCCGTGTGTAATTCCAAGATAAGGAACTGAGACGAGCTGCCCTGGAAGCAACAACATTTGCATGCATGCGTAGAGCAGAAAACATGGATTCCATGCATCAATATCAGGCATCTTGCGTCTCTAACCTCATCACTCTGAGTCTGTGTATGTATCTGTGAGTGTGTGTGTGTCTGTCTTGGGGGTCTGGTTGGAGCTCAGGTGACTCAGGCACTCCTGTTCTGTGTGAGAGACTGGCAGGTCATGCTGCAGGGAGACTGCAGTTGGTTGAGTTACCTGTTTTTCCTTCTCCTCTCTGTTCTGTGTCCTCACCCGACACCCGTGATCTAAGAGCCAGTACACTGAGTTCTGTAAAGCAGAGGACACAATACCTGCATGATCATACATTCTGGCAAGAAAAGGTTTGTGCAGGCTGGGCCCAAAGTCTGTGTCATTAGTCATCATACGTTTCATATTGTAGCTAGGAGTATGTGTGAACAAAGTCCTGCATACATGTGTTTTCTTAGGGAAATAATCTGTTGTAAATCAAAGCGTACCATTTGAAACCGATACTGGATGAACTAAAATCTGTAAGCGAACTGTGATACGTAATTGAACAGTATATGTGGAAAAGTAGAACCCATTAACAGGTATTTCCTGACGGGTCGGAAGGGGGATTGAGAGAACAACTGCATTTTCTGCATGACACACATCTAAAAGTTTGAAATGTATTTAAATGAAGTTTTTAAATGTCAGGGAAACCGCATTGCAAAAAGTGATTCACAAAACTGATGCAAAAAATCAGATTCCCACGAAACAGTGATCCCATACTGCTCTTGAGTGAAGAAATACAGTGCTAGGCATATGTGCACTCGTGTGTAGATGGCGCATTGGGAACGTGCGCTGAACGCTCACACCATCATGTTGACAGTAAGCATCTATCATGTATTGCCCCCGTGTATACCCCTCTGCATGGTTTTTCTCTTCACAATTTTACTTTAGAAACACCAACACACACTTACATAATAGACACCGTTTTGTTGCGCGCGCACACACACACACACACACACACAAAACGCTGCTACTACTAAATCCTTGCATTTAAGACGGACAAAAAGGCTATTATGAAAGCTGTAGTAGTGGCCATGGTTCTGAAATAGGAGGACCAGCCTAAACTAAACAGGTTAACATGGAAATATTTTTGAAATTCAAACGAAGGAAGCAGAGAGACAGGTCTACATTCCAAATGAGATGTAACTAACATTTCTGCTTCAGAATAGCCTGTATTCCAGAGCTGGGGAAGGGAAAATGATGACTCCATCCCCATTTCGTTGACTTAATTTCCCATCTGCCTTTCTGATTTTCTAGATTAACATTAGAGGTACGTACGTCCTGGGTATCTACATTTGAGGCCATTTGATCCCTGGAAGGACTGTGCACCTCAGAGGCACAGAGCAGAGGAAAGGGTCTGCCGGACAAGCAGTTGGAACGTGTGAACCAACAGGTGCCGCGAAAAGACTCACGCCTCCCTCGATCTACGTGCTGTTTTGTAAGACGTTCCTATTTTACTAAACATTTCACTTGCAGTCATTTCATGTTGACATTTGGAGTGTGGCTTATTCCGCTCCTCGCTCTACAGCCATCTCTTTCCGAAAATTTAGCTCTGGGGGCGGGGAGGGGGGTGGGCAACAGCCTTTTGAGCCACCGTAGTGCAATGCAAAAGGGCAGGTCAAGCCAATGGCCCATGCCTGTAGCAATCCTTATGAAGGATGGCACCAGTAACCACCAGGATGATCTTCGTGAACCTCTGGATTCTAAGCTCATGCTCTTGAACCCAAGATTGGGCTGGCTGGCATTCAGGGTCTGTAGGCTGGAGATCGTCCCTGGCTTCCTTGGGTGCACAGGGTGGCATCAGCGCCCCCCAGAAAATAAGGACCGAGTGAAGCATCCCCCCAGGATGAGCCCCAGGGAGCACAAAAGGCACAAGACGGCCAATAACACAAATGAGATCTGGAAAACGACACCCGCCTCCCCACACAGATGCTCTTTAATACGGAGTGGCAACAAGCAGGGCAAGAAGTTGGGTATGGAAGGTTAAAAAACTCCTCAGGCATCTTCTGTATGTTCCCCGATACTTGCCTTGTATTTACTCCCCCTATCTGACACACAAACTCTTTATAGTTCTTTGTTTTATCTCCTTTCAATTCTCAGTGACCGATGTTCTTCTATGTTCACAAAAGTAATTTTTTCTCCTAATGGTTTTCTTCTCTTCCTTTTCCACATTCCAGTGTTCTCCTATACAGTCCGTTCCGTGACTCTGGGAGACTCAGGTGAAGAAGGAGGGTCCACACAAGCAGTAAACCCTTTGTGGCCCGAGGCCAAAAGGCGTGCTGAAGGACATTGTTTTAGGGAAGATGTGCCGTGCCTGTGTGTCTGACGGCCAGAACCCTCAACCTCTATTAGTCACCTCTTGAGAGGACACCCAAATCACAATGGATGCTGAGTATGTCCTGTGCAACTGGAAAGGCCACTTGTGGCCAGCAAGGGTTTTGTCCAGATCCGGGGTCTCACCAAGAAATAAGAGGAAAGGAGCACTTTCTCTAGAAGTTGAAATACTCTCGGTAGATGAAAAAATTAAAGTGAAAAGCACAGACGTAAAGATCCTAAACGAGTCTCAGATTGAATCCATTACCTCCTTGCTAACAGCCCAGTCGAAGGCCAGTGTCCCAGCGGGACAGGAAGTGCCTTACAGAAACGCTCTTTCAGTGGCATTGGAGATTCTGAAGGAGAGAGCAGATGTGCGCCCAGCAGGAGCATTGGATGATCCAGAGACCACTACACCGTCCCGAAGGGGACCAAGAAAGCGATCTCTTAAAGACTACCGGAAGGCCAAAGGGATCTTACTGAGGCGTCTCAGGAAACGCAGAAACCTCAAACCGCGGCTGGTGCATTCTCAGAGACCAGACACCACAGAAGGCGGCCAATCACAGGCACACACAACCATCACTCCCCTTCCAAGGAAAAGGCGAGCAAAGTCCTCACCAAGCTCCAGCAGGCGCCCGAACTTACCGTCGCTTTCAGAAGATGGTGGTGAGAAAGAGGGCAAGGAAAAGAGGGACACCTCAAGAGTTAGGTCTTTGCATCGCATAGCCAAGGAGGGGGGTACCGGGGCTGAAGATGGAGGCATCCTTCCATCTCCGCCACCAGGTTTCAACCTCACTGTGCCCGAGGAGGCTCTGAAAGACGAGGCACCTGACACCCACGCAAAGAACCCGGCTGCCTCCTCTGAGCGCTCTGCCTCCTCCAGGAATGTTGAGGACCACGGAGAGGGTCCCTGGGAGCCAGGCATGGAAGGTGCGGCAGCCTCCTCCAGTGCCCCTAACCTGAGGCCGCGTTGTTCACTCCGTCTGGCAAACAGGAGAAGGAAGCTGCAGGTACCAGAGTTTGAGAAAGGGCTGCAGGAATCTCGACCTTCGGCCAGCTCAAAGGCTGTGAACCCCACCACTGCTATTAAGAAGGATGTCAGCCAGGAAATGGGACAACTGACCAGCACGCTTTCTCCACAGGAGCCTTGTCCCATTGAAGGAGGAATGATGGTCTGGTTTAAATTTCAAAATCACCCCTTTTGGCCAGCGGTGGTAAAGAGCGTCAGCCAAGCAGAGCAGACTGCAAGGGTGCTTTTGATTGAGGCAAACATGCACGCTGAAATGAGTGGCATTCGAGTTCCTCTTCGAAGATTAAAGCCCCTGGACTGCAAAGAGAAAGAAACACTGATGAAGAGAGCCAGGAAAATGTACGAGCAAAGTGTGAACTGGTGTTTCTCCCTGATTTCTCACTACAGAGAAGGGCTCACTTGTGGGTCTTTTGCAGGCTCCTTCCTGGACTATTATGCTGCTGACGTCAGTTACCCAGTTAGGAAAGCCATCCAGGACGGGGATCTGGAGGCTGACTTCCCAAAGGTCAATTATGCCGACCTGGAGGATTCTGAGGAGGAGACCTCCGTGGGCGGGAAGAGGCCCCGCAAGAAGATTCTCCCTGACCGGATGAGGGCTGCTCGGGACCGAGCCAACCAGAGGCTCGTGGACTTCATCGTGAAAACGAAGGGGGCCGATCACCACCTTCTGGACATTGTCAAAGGCAGGAAACAGTCCAGGTGGCTGACATCGTTTCTGAATTCCAACAGGTACACGCTCTGCGTTGAAACATACCTGGAGGATGAAGACCAGTTGGATGTCGTGGTGGGACATTTACAAGAAATCTACAAACAAATAGACAAGAAGAGGCTGACTCTGGCAAGGGACGACAAAGTGAGTTTTGTTCTGGAAGTTCTTCTGCCAGAAGCAATCATTTGTTCAATTGCTGCACTTGACGGATTAGGTTATAAGGAGGCAGAAGAAAAGTACCTACGGGGCCCCACCCGTGCATTACCGAGAAAAAGAGCTGTTTGATAAAAATATCTTAAAGAAAATGCGATAGAGATCGGCACCAAGGGGCAAAGCTAATAAGTAAGCCCTCCTGTGCCCACACTGCAGCAGGGAGACCTCTCATTGCCTGTCTGTATGCAATGCGGGATCCTTCCATTCTCTATGCCATGTACATACGTTCTAGGAGTTTGAGACCCCGGGAACATGCTGGGTTCATTTTGGATCCATCTGTGGCACTTGTGCGTAGCACGGCCACCATCGTTTCTAGTTCCCAAACGCCTCGCAAACTAATTTGATAAAAAAAAATACTGCAGACAGTCGTACTTCTCTCTACTTACTTGGTTGTGTCATTGTCTACATGTTTTTTAAGCTTGCTTTGGAGAGCACTTCATATTTTAAATACGGGACGCACGATCTCTTATGACGTGAAAGAGCCCTGGTGTCAGACATGAAGCAACAATCGCTTTTAAAGTGTAAGATGGATTTCGCAGAAACATCACATGGATTTCTCACTCTCTCTGTGACACCTCGGTGTAAATGACTGCATTCGTTCTTAGGAAAATTCCTTGAATTTGATCCTCCATGCTTATCTGTGTGGACGAAAAGCCCTGAGGGGTGATGCCAACGGCACAGATGTTTGCCATATACTGTCACTACCTTCTCATGGTTCCTGGAAAAGCTGTCTGGAACCCATAGTTAATGACTGGTCATCTGCGTGTAGTCCACATGGGAGTGAACGACATCTCAATGTGCGGTGAACATTTTGTCGGCCTGTGCGAGACTGTGACCTCTACACTTGCCTGAGATTCCACTTAGGGAAGCAGTTCTTGCTCAGTGGCTAAGTGGTTTCCTAAAACAAACAGGCTCCTAGCTGTCTTCCTGACTGATGGGATGCTTTGCATGTAGTGGCTTATTCCTCTGTGGAAGACAACTAATCAGACACACAGTTTAGCGATTTTAGACCTAGCTGGAGTCCAGGTTCACTGCTGGGAGCCCATCTAAGTGGCACACATTGTAGGAAAGCATGCACTTTGTTCCGGAACTGTGTCCCCTAAGACGCAGTCATCTATCTCAAACCAAGCCAGCGCTCTCTTTTGATTTATTCACTGGCTAGCCCTGACAGGTTCCAGCAGTAATATATGCAGGCTGGTAAGTCATTCTAGGCTGTGTGAGCAATAAATGGACCGGGATCTGGGAACCAGAAATGAGCTACAGAAAAGCCTCCATTTGGCTAACTGTGGCTGTTGTCAGGGTACAATGAAACATGTGTAACTAAAAGGTAAACCCTGAAGCCTATGAATTGTTATCTTAACTTGAAAGTGAGGATAGTAACTTTAGGAAAGTAAGAGATTTTGAGGAAAAAAAATGTTAGAAAAGCTAGTTTGCTTTTAAAATGTGATGTGGAAATGAGCACTATTGGTCTGACATGAACCCGAGTGCATTTCTATTCTTAGAGGGAGTCAGCTGTCACTCACAGGTCTATGTTATGTGTTCACACGGCCATGTGATTGTGTGAATGTGTGTGTAAAATTTGCAAGAGTTAGCTGTTTTGATTCCCAATAAAACGTTGTGCCTTTCACTTTGAGCTAGTGCTTCTTCATACTTTAGATTGTACAACTACACAGTTGTGTCTAAATCCATGCACACACACACCTGTGTGTGTGTACATACTATATTGGAATTTCAGTGATTTAGTCGTCATTTTTAAAAGTTCATTATGAATTTTCTTCACATCCTAAATCAATATTCACTTTCATGCTCATTTTGCATAAGTTTAGAAGAGGGCCTTCCAAATTGTGTAAGCTTCAGGCCCAAAAGCAACTTCTTTGGATGCTGCCTGAGAGATGCCAATGACTCCTGAGGCGTTCTGCTTGGGCTAATCCACATGACATCCTCATGGTCCTGGAATGTACTTGGAAACACACCATCTCATGCTGTCTGTGGACCTTTTATACTGGAACAACACACTCTAGTTCTTCTATGAACATCGTGTCTCCTGAGCCAAATAGACCACTCAACTTCAGCCTTCTCATATGGCCATATCTGGCTCTACATTCTAATATTTTCTTCACTACCTCATCCATCCATCCATCATGCATCCACCCACCCACCCATCCATCCACCCACCCATCATCCACTCCTGGCACTGTGAGTCAGTAGATTAAGTAAGATATAGTTGAAGACTCTCTCATTTCTAAGGTGACTGTGAGGCACTACTTTGCCTTCTTAGTAAGAAATCGTTATCGGTATCATGGACTGATGGCCTATATATGAAACCAGATCCCCAGATTCCCCATGCCTGTGAAATTGCGGGTGTCCTTTGGTTTGGGGTGAAGGGTGAGGACCCTCTCCCTCTTGGGGTGTCATGTATGCCTGAGGTATCCACTGAAGAGGGCGGACATGCCTAGGACATGCATCTCTTCTACTCCACAAGGATCCCAGGTGAACCAGGATCACTTTTGGGGTGTGTAGCCGAATTGGGGGGCTGGCTGTGTAGACTCTGAGATACCTTCCAGCCTGAGCAGTTGTTAAGGGGTTCTAAGATCGCCCTAAGCTGGTTCTGTAGCATGGGCATGTGTGTGTGTGTGTGTGTATGTGTGTGTGTCTGAAGGGCTAGCCCAACCTGCCACCCACCCTAACCTCGTGGATTAAGGAGGCCTCCTCTCCTACGGTCACAAGGCAGAGGGTGGAAATCGGGTCCTGACTCTAACTGTTGGTTGGCAGAGCTGCATGGAGACCGCATGCACAGAATTGAGAGGTCTCCATATTTATCTGACAAAGATAATAGTGGAACCCCGAGACACACTAAGGTGATGAGCATGGAATACTGAATACCCAGAATCCCCTGAAACCTCACCCGGGCATTAGCAACCCCCCTGACCCTTGCTACTGGAGAGTAGCTTCCTTGTTCTCAGAGACGCTGCAAAGACTTCATCTAAGGTACCTACTGCACAGATGTTGCTTCACTTATTCGATATTAATCACTGATAACCTCCATTACCTCTGGAATAATAACAAGGGTAGGTGGAGACTAGGTCAGAACGGCCAAAAAAAAGAAAAACAGAAGTTCACTTTGGATGGGAAATGCCTTGTATTCAGAAGAAGAAAACTGTAGGACCCGGCTGGCAGGTACTTACGTGAAGTGAGATAATACACGTGCAATGGATTTTGAGAATGCTGGACTCCCAAGAGAGAGCACAGAATATAAGTTAATATGGGGAGAGCTTATTAATGTGGGAGCACAGAACTGTGACTCGGGGTGTTATGTCCTTTCAAGGGGCCAACTCAGCAGCCTCCTGTACATATTATATAAACGTGGACAACAACAGTCCACAGCAAATGACCTGGAAATACTGGAGCTTCCTAGGCAGAGAAAATTGAAGAATAGGTGAGAAGGTCCAAGGGAGTAGGATTTTAGATATGATACATAATGTGAGATCAGATGTCCTACCTCCAGGCTCTGTTTCTTCGGGGGGGCAGAGAAATCCCTGCTCAAAAAAGGAATGTGCTGGTGAAGTAGTGGCACAAGCTTCGTTGAGAGGCCCAGTGCCGACTGTCCTCTGTAAACCATTGTTGGAAGCAAGATATACTGGCATGGGACTGGCAATCAATGGAGACAACAGAAAGGGAGACAGAACATGAGAGACTGCTAACTCTGGGAAACGAACTAGGGGTGATGGAAGGGGAGGCGCGTGGGGGGTGGGGGTGAATGGGTGACAGGCACTGAGGGGGGCAGGCACTTGATGGGATGAGCACTGGGTGTTATTCTATATTTTGGCAATTGAACAACAATAAAAATAAATTTATAAAATTTAAAAAAATGAAAAAAAAATGGAGACAACAGGATCCTCCAGATGCAGAATCCAAATGGTGGCACAAACCTATGCGGAGCAAGGTAGGCACTGTTACCATACTGGACAGCAAGGCCCCGTGTGGCCAGTCTCCTGTGACTGACCAGAATCTGCGGCGAGAGATAGTATAGAGAGTACATAATAGTGTTCCATGTTCTAGATATAGGGACAGCTGGCTGGGGTATTACTTGATGTTTCTAAGGAGAAAAAAAATGAGAACTGGCAAGCAGAAAGCTGATGTTAGCAGCTCCAGTGGAAAAATCCGGTCCCCCACCAAGTGTCCAGTTCTAAGTCAGCCCACGGGCCCAGGGCCCTGTGAGGAAAGTGGAGGTCAGAAAACACTGGCCAAGCCTTTCCCAAAAACTTGTGTCTATTTACGAAGGTAAGGTAAATGAGCACTGTGGTAAGGACCATACCTGCATTTAAAAAAAAAAAGAATATTGAATATGACTCCTTTACTTATAAAGGAACGTATGAAGTCTAGATAATAATGGAGTTCTGCCTCATTTCACGTGACAGGAAACCAAAGTTTCTGTGGATCATCCAAGTTTTTGTTATTTCTCTCCAGACTCTCCGTATACAGTTGGCAGTAATGTACTGGGTAGGTGGTGGTAGGACCTTCATGTTAGCACAAGTAGCATTACATGGAAAGACACACATGGAAGCCTATGAAGCTGATATGTCCTTACAATATAAGAAAATAAAAGCAATAGTATAGTAGGAAAGGAGAGAAGAGTCAGGTTACAAAAATCAGAAATGTCCCCACTAAGATCAGGAAGTGGGGACATTACTATCAGCCTTGCAGAGATTAAAAAAAAAAAAAAAAAGATTGCAAGGGAATTCCATGGACAATTGTACTCCCAAAATTTAGGCAAGTTTGGTGAAAAGGTCAATTTCCTAGAAACACACAATATAACAAAACAGACTCATTAGAAAATAGAAATTCTCCATAGACCCATGAAAAAAGTAAAGAGAGTGAATCCATCCAGAAGAACTTAGAACAAAGAAAAGCTCAAGACTTGTTGCTTCGCTGGTGAATTCTACCAAATGCCTAAAGAATTATACCCTGTTGGTGGGAATGCAAGCTGGTGCAGCCGCTCTGGAAATCAGTATGGAGGTTTCCTCAAGAAGTTTAGAAATAGAGCCACCCTATGAGACAGCAATTTCACTAGTAGGTATTTACCCCAAGTGTACAAAGGGAATGATCTGGAGGGGCACAAGCACCCCATTGTCTACAGCAGCACTGTCCACAACTATCCAAACTATGGAAAGGAAACAAGATACCCATTGATTAAATGAATGGATAAGGAACTTGTGGTATACACACACACACACACCACACACACACACATTATGCACACACAGGAGGGAGACAAAGCATGAGAGACTCTTAACTTTAGGAAACAAACTCAGAGTCACTGGAGGAGAGGTGGGGCGTTGGGAAATTAGGTGGTGGACATGAAGAAGGACACGTGATATGAAAACCGGCTGTTATAGGTAACTGATGAGTTACCTCTGAAACTACCTCTAACTAACTCTACCTCTGAAACTAATGATGTTGGCTAACTGAATGTAAATTTTTTAAAAAGGAAAAAGCATTATAAATCCTTCTATAAGCCTTCCCAACAAATACAAGGAGGGGGGGAGCGAGTTCCGAAATCATTCTATGAGGCCAACACTACCCTGATATAGCAAACGGAGACTAGACACTACAAGAAAAGTGCAGACCAATACACCTTACAAGTATAAATGCAAAAACTTAAAACGTATACTAGGAACCAAACCCAGCAGCTTTCTTGATTAAAAAGAATTTTAATTAAAAGGATTATACATCATGGCAAAGTGGGATTAATCCACAATTATAAAGGTGGTGCAACGTATGAAAATCAACATGATATGCCACATTAATAAAATGAAAGGAACAAACCACACGATTACCACAAAATGATGCAGAAAATGCATGTGACAAAATCCAGTACACTCTCAGGATGAAAAGCATTCAGAAAACTAGGATTAGAAGGGAACTTCCTCGACTTGAAATTGGGCATTTATGAAGACGCACAGCTACTATCCTATTCCATGGTAAAAGAATTGAAGCATCCCCCTAAGACCACGGACAAGTCAAAATGTTCACTCCTGCCACTTCTATTCAACATTGTACTTCACATTCTAGGCGGAGAAATCGGTCAAGGTAAAGAAGCAAAACGCACCAATTGTGGAAAACAAAGAAAACTATTTGCAGATGACAGAATCTTAGATATCAAAAAATCCTAAGAAATCCACTACAAAAGCTACTAGAGCTAATACTTGAATTCAGCACACAAAATCCAGTTGTGTGTCCATCAGTATACTAGCAGTGAACATCCTGAAAAGGAACTAAGAGGGGTGCTGCGTGACTCAGTTGGTAAAGCAGCTGACTCTTGATCTCAGGTACTCAGTTCAAGCCCCACAATTTGTGTGCTGCCTACTTTACAAAAACGGGAA
>NW_023331105.1:0-50839 GCF_011100685.1 Canis lupus familiaris | reverse complement strand
GTCTTGGTATCGATCTGATCATCTTGCTGAGGTAGTGTTTGTCAGGTTTCTCCGTATTAAACTGATTCTTTATTATTATTATTAATTTTTATTATTACTATTATATTTACATATATTTATTTTAACTTTTTCATATTATATTTTGTAGATAGAAGGAAGTTACTATGTGTATTCCACACTTAGAGTGGGAAGCTATGTCATGAACTTGACGGTGCAATGTCTGCACAAAATTGTTTAAAATCTTCTGCATGGGAGATTTCTCTTCCTTGTGGGTTTGTTTGTTTCTTTTCAAAGATGTTTTTTTATTTATTTGAGAGAGAGAGGATAGAAAAACATGAGCGAGAGGGGCAGAGGGAGAGGGAAGAAGCAGGTTCCCTGCTGAACAGGGAGCCTGACTTGGGACCTGTGATCATATCATATCTGAGCCTAACGCAGAAGCTTAACTAACTGATGCCACCACAGGTGCCACTCTTTTCTTTTCTTTCTTTCTTTCTTTTCTTTCTTTCTTCTTTCTTTCTTTCTTCTTTCTTTTCTTTCTTTCTTTCTTTCTTGTTTTTTATAATAATTTTATTTTTTTATTGGTGTTCAATTTGCCAACCTACAGAAAAACACCCAGTGCTCATCCCATCAAGTGCCCCCTTCAGTGCCCATCACACAATCACCACCACCGTCCGCCCTCCTCCCCTTCCATCACCCTTAGTTTCGTTTCCCTGAGTTAGGAGTCTTTATGTTCTGTCTCCATTTCTGATATTTCCCACACATTTCTTCTCCCTTACCTTATATTCCCTTTCTCTATTATCTATATTCTCCAAGTGAATGAGAACATACAATGTTTGTCCTTCTCCGATTGAGTTACTTCACTCAGCATAATACCTTCCAGTTCCATCCACGTTGAAGCAAACGGTGGGTATTTGTCGTTTCTAATGTCTGAGCAAGGCCTACCTTTTCTCTCCCTTCATATTCTGAGTCTCCTATGACATGAATGTTATTGTTTTAATAAGTGGTTGACTTCCCTACTTCTGTGTCTGTGGTCCCGAACCTTCCTTGTTTTTAAGGCTTCCACTTGGGACTGCATCTCAGTTATAGCATTTTTAACATTGGCCTGACTAGATTTTAGTTCTTTTATTTCTACAGGAAGGGATTCTCTAGTTTTCTTCTGTGCTCAGTTTTTATTCTATTGTTGGGCTTTCTGTGTCCTGACAATGAGCACTCAGGACGGAAATGATGGACGTGACTCCCTTCTCAGGAGCATCACAGAGAATAAATAATGAGACTGAGCCAAAGGAGCACAAGACTTGTGCACTGAGCCATACCAGGCTCTGGGAGGCCGTCCTGGGCTCGTGGGTGGGAGCCTCATCTTGTGAAAATGTCCGCAGTTCCTGAAGCCACCCTCTATTTCAATGTCATTCCTGTCAAATCATGGTGGCAGATCCTATAAATAGGAAAAAAAAAACCCTGTAACATCCCTCCGCCCCCACAAATGACCCCGGACAGCAAATCAGTATTGGAGAAGCAGGAGAGACCGGGATGCAGCACTTTCCTATTTCAAAAGATGTCACAGAGACACAGGATAAAGCAGTGTGGTTCTCGGGCCCCTGGCTGGCTCCGTTGGTTAAGCATCCGACTCCTGACCTCACCTCCTGTCCTGATCTAAGGGGTCGTGAGTTCTAGCCCAGGGCTGGGCCATGGACGAGGCATGGGGCCTATTTAGACAAACCACACCCACGGTGGGTGGTCTCGGTATAAGCTGAATGAGCAAAACTGAGAGAAGGAAATGTGCTCTGATACAAATGATTTTTTAACTTAATTAATTAAATTAATTAAGTAATGTATAGTGTATTATACTTTCAGAGGAAGAATTCAGGGATTCACCAGTTGGAGATAACAGCAGTGCACGTGACATAATGTGCCCTCCTTCATGCCAGTCCCCTGTTATCCCCAACCTCCAGCGGCCCTCAGTTTGTTTCCTATCATTAAGAGTCTGTATTTCCTGCATCTGTTTTTATCATATTTGTTTTTCCTTCCCTTTACAGTTGTTATCTGCTTTGCTTCTTTAATTCCACCTATGAATGACACCACACGGTCATTCTCTTTCCCGACTGATTTATTTCACTTAACATGATCCCTCTAGTTCTATCCACGTCATTGCAAATAGCAAGATTTCCTTCTCTTTGATATCTGAATACCATTCCTCTCTCTATGACCGTCATCTATCTCCCATCCTCTTTATCCATCATCTGCCCGAGGGCACCAAGCCTCCTCCCACAGTGTGGCTACTGTGGACCTGGCTGCTGTGGAAATTGGGGGGCAGTTGTCTCGAGTCTCACTGCATCTGTATCTTCGGAGTGAGCTACAGGCTGTTCACCTGCTGGTCGCAGGGCGGCTCTATTTGTCACTTCCTGAGGAGCCTTCACACTGTCCAGGGCGGCTGCACTAGCCCGCAGTCCCACCCACAGTGGAAGAGGGTTGAGTGAGTTTTGCAGGACGTGGTAAATGTCTGGTCCATATTTCATTTCGTGTCCTGTGGGCTCCAATTCCTTGTTCTTAAGTATTTCTGGGGAAACTGGGTGTTGGGCTCCATTTCAGTGAGATGTTTCTGAAGCTAACAGGCCACAGCTGGAGCCTGGATGAGGCAGGTGTGGCCTCTGGAGCACCTGACTCCTCCTGCATGGCCTCCTACAGCACCTGAGCGTCCCGCAGGGGGCACCCGAGCCCAGGCCCCACCCAGGGGTGCGCATACGCAGTAGGCCTCCTCTGCCTTCACTAACAGGAGTCAGCCTGTGTTGGGGAGGCCTGAGGAGGACATGGGGACGTGTGTCCACGCTGATGAATCCCAGCCTCCTCAGGACCTTGGAAGTCTCAGGGAGAAATTGGGCCGCGTTCATGCTGACAGGATCCCTTGTCTCCTCAGGACCAGAAGTGAGGTTCAGGAAGATGTGGGCCCGCATCCACACTGCCAGGAGCCCTGGGCCACCTCAGGTCCCACGGGGAGGCTTCAGGAAATTGTGGGCCCGCATCTACGCTGACAGGAGCCCCTGAGCTGCCTCAGGACCTGTGGGGACATTTCAGGAAGATGTGGCACCGCTTCCACTCTGGCAGGAGCTCCCGGCCCCCTCAGGATATAAGTTGAGGCTTCTGGAAGCTGGGTGCTGCATTCACGGTGACAGGACCCCCATCCTCCTCAGGACCTGCACTTTGGCTTTGGGACGTATGGGAATGTGTCTATGCTGACAGGAGCCCACAGCCTCCTCAGGACTCGCGGTGAGTTTTCTGGGGGACGTGGGGCCATGCCCAAGCTGACAGGAGCCCCCGGCCTCCTGAGGACCTGCTGTGAGGGTTCCAGAGGATGTGAGGCATAGTCCACAGTGATAGGAGACCCGGTGTCCTCAGGACCTGCTGACTATGACTCAGGAACATGTGGGGCCACGTCCGCACTCACTGAGCCTGGATTACTCAGGACCCCGTGGAGGACTCTGGAGGTGCCATTGGGGGCCACGTCCACATCAGAAGGGACTACTCACAACCATAGGGTAAGTGAATGTGTAGAATAAATGGTAGGGTCAGGGGAGCAGAGGCAGTTGGTGGTTAGGCTTAGGTTAGATGTTAGGAGTTATGATTATGCTTATGGTTACAGATTAGAGGTTAGGTGAGGCATAAGTGTAAGGGTCAGTAGTTAAGAGTTAGGATGGGGGTTAGGGTTAGGGACAGGATTTAGAGTTAGGGTTAGGGTTTAGGCTCTAGGGATTAGGGCAGGAGGTTTGGAGTTGGGGATAGGGTTATGGTTAGAGTTAGGGTTGGGCTTAGGTTTGCATTTAGGGTTAGGGGTTAGGGTGTGAGTTAGGGTTAGGGTTAAGGGTTAGGGGTTAGAGTTGAAGAAGGGCTAGGTTTAGGGTTAGGGCGAGGGTTAGGGTTAGGATAGGGATTAGGGCTAGGGTTAGCGTTAGTGTTTGGTTAGGGGTTAGGTTTAGGATCAGGTCAGGGTACGGATTTGAAAAGGGTAAGAGATACGGTTAGGGAGTGGGTTAGAGGTTAGTTTTAGGGTACGGGTTAGGGTACAGTTTGGAGTATGGGATAGGATTCGTATTAGAGGGTTAGGGTTAGGGTACTGGTTAAGGTTAGGAATAGTATTTGAGTACATTAAGTTAAGGTTAGGGTTAGAGGGTAGGGTTAGGGTTAAATTTAAGGTAGGGGTCAGGCTTAAGGGTTTAGAATAGGTTTAGGAGTTAGGGTGAGGGTTGGCAGGAAGGTTCAGTGAATGTGTTTCGGTCTTGTGGTTTGTGTTTGGTTTTCCATTAGTGATGGATCTTGTTTAAGGTAGGTTAATATTAGGATTAAGTGTAGGGTTAGGGTTATGTCTGTGTATGGTTAGAGTTTGGGTCTTGGTATGTGCCTGCACTGGGACTCCAGCATCTTGGGCAGTTTAGTTTTATGCACTCTATTTAGGTTTTGGGTTCAAAGATAGCCTGACTCCAGCAAGTCAGTGGCCTCCCCAGAGAATCAAAATACAGGCTTCTGCTGGGGTCAGAAAAGACATGGCAGGCTTCTCCCGAGCTGAGCTAAGGAGGGGATTTGTGGCTCTAAATACTCTTTATTTGGATTTTCAGTTGCCTTTCTGATTTTATCTCTTGTGCGCACATGTTTAATCAATCCTACCAATTATCATTTTAAAGTTTTACTTGAATTCCTGTTTGTAAACACAGTATGATATAGTTTCAGGTTTACCACATAGTGATTCAGTCCTTGGATACAATGCCTGGTACTGGTCACAGGTGCCCTCCAGTATCCCCATCCCTTGATTCCCCATTCCCCCACCTTCCTCTGGTGTTGATTAGTTTATTCACTGTGGTTAAGAGTGTGTATCTTGGTTTGCTTCTCTCATCCCCCCTCTGCCCCTTTGCCAGTTTGTTTGGTTTTTTAAAATTCACATGTGAATGCCATTGTATGGTATTTGGTATCTGTCTTCTCTGACTGACTGAGTTCATTTAGCATAAGTCCTTTCCACTTCTCCCACGTCATTTTAAATGGCTTCATTTCATCTCTTCTGATGACCCAGTGATGTCACAGTGTGTATATTTACCACATTGTCTCTGCCCATTCTTCTGTCGATGGACATCTGGGCTGTATCCACAGACTGACTTTTGTTGATAACGCTGCTACAAACACTGGGCTGCGTGTCCCTCTTCCAATCTACTAAACTACTTTTGTATCCTCGTGGTAAATACCTAGCTGTGCAATTTTGGAATCATAGGTTAGCTCTATTTTTAACTTCTTTTTATTTTATTTTTTTATGATAGTCACAGAGAGAGAGGTAGAGACAGAGGCAGAGGGAGAAGCTGGCTCCATGCACCAGGAGTCCGAAGTATGATTCAAACCTGGGTCTCCAGGATTGCGCCATGGGCCAAAGGCAGGTGCCAAACCACTGCGCCACCCAGGGATCCCCTATTTTTAAAATTTCGAGGACCCTCCACACTGTTTTCCACAGTGGTTGTACATTTTCGCATGCCCACCAGGAGTGTAAGGGGGCTCCCCCTTCTCCATAGCCTCACCAACACCTGTTGTTTCTTGTGTTGTTAATTTTAGCCATTCTGATGGCTGTCAGGTGACATCTCATTGTGGTTTGCATTTCCCTGATGATGGGTGATGCTGAGTGCCTCTCCGTGTGTCTGGTGGCCATCTGGATGTCTTGTCAGAGACAAAGTCTATTCATCTCTTCTGCCCATCTGTAGTTGGATAATTTGTGTTTAGGATGCTGAGATTTATAATTGCTTTATGTATTTTGCATGCTAACTCTTATTGGACGGGTTGTTTACAAATATCTCCTCTCATTTTGTATGTTGCCTTTTAGGTTTGGTTGTTTCCTTCACTTTGCAGAAGCTTTTAAATTTGATGAAGTCCCAATAATATTTTTGCTTTTGTTTCCCTCACCTCAGAGGCATATCTAGAAAGAAGATCCAATGGACAATGTCAAAGACTTTGCTGCCTATCTTTTCTTCTTTGTATTGTTTCAGGTCTCACATTTAGGTCTTTCATCCATTTTGAATTTATTTTTTATATATGGTGTAAGAAAGTGGTCCAGTTTGATTCTTCTGCATGGGGCTGCCTGGTTTTCCGAAAACCATTTGTTCTTATCCTGTGATCAGGGTTAGGGTTTTTTGAAGAGACTGTCTTTGTGCCATTGGATATTCCTTGCTGCCTTGTTGTCGATTAATGGATCATAGAGTTACAGGTTTGTATCTTGTTTCGGCTTTCCATTCTGTTCTGTTGATCTAAGCGTCTCCTGTTGGGAGATTCTATATTGCTGATTCAATTTCTTTGCTGGTTATCTGTCTGTTCAAGTGTTTTATTTCTTCCTTTTTCATTTTTGCTATGTTATATATTTCCAGGAATTGATCTATTTCTTCCAGGTTCTAGGTTGCTGGCATATAATTTTTCATAATGTTCTCGTATAATTATTTGTATTTCTCTAGTGTTGGTTGTTATTTCTCTTTTCCCATTTGTGATTTTATTTGGGTCCTTTCTCATTTTTTATCTTTTTTCTTTTTTAAATATTTTATTTATGTATTCATGTGAGACACAGAAAGGCAGAGGTAAAGGCAGAAGGAAAATGAGGCTCCAGTGGGCCCTGTGTTGGACATGATTCCCCAGGACCCCGGGATCATGATCTGAGCGAAAGCAGATGCTCAACCCCTGATTCACCCAGGTTCCTTGCTGATTCAATTCCTTTGATCATTATGGGTCTGTTCACATTTTCTATTTCTTCCTATTTCAGATTTGCTCGTTTGCACATTTCTAGGGATTTGTCCATTTCTTCCAGATCCCCCAGTTTGTTAGCGTATAATCTTTCATAGTATTCCCTTATAATTGTCTAATTTTGCTGGTGTTGATTGTGATCTCTCTTCTCTCATTTATGATTTTATTTATTAAGTCTTTTCTCTTTTCTCGTTGATAAGGGTGGCTAGGGCTTGATCCATTTTCTTAATTATTTTGAAGAACCATCTCTTTGTTTCATTATTCCATTCTATTGCTTTGTTGTTTCTGTATTGTTTATTTCTGCTCTCACCTTTTTTTCCCCTTCTTCTGTAGTCTTTAGGCTTTGTTTGCTATTCCTTTTTTAGCTCCTTCAGATGTAGGTTTAGGTTGTGTATTGGAGACTTCTTGTTTCTTGAGGTAGGCCTGTATTGCTATTCTACTTCCCCCTTAGGACTGCCTTTTCTACATCCTAGAAGTTTGGAGAAACATGTTTTCATTTTCATTTGTTTTAAATTTCCTCTTTAATTTCCTGGTTGCTCCATTCATTCTCAAGTAGGATGTTCATAATCTCCACGTATTTTTGGTCTGTCCAAATTTTTTCTAACTGTCGAGTTCGAGTTTTATAGCGTTGTGGTCCGAAAATGTGCAGGGTGTGATATCAACCTTCTTGTACCTGTTGTACCTGTTGAGGGCTGATTTGTGGCCCATGGTATGATCCTTTCTGGAGAATGTCCCATGTGCACTTGAAAGGAATGTGTATTCTGCTTTAGGAAGAAATGTTCAGACTATATCTGTTGAGTCCCTGTGGTCCAGTGTGTCAAGGCTATTGTTCCCTTGTTGACTTAATGCATATATGATCGGTCCATTTCCATAAGTGGGTGTTAAAATCCCCTGTTATTGTATTATTATCAGTGAGGTCCTGTATGTTTGTTGTTAATTGGTTTGTATATTTAGATACTACCATGTTGGCAGCATAAATATTTAGTTGTTTAACTTTTTTTAAAATAAATTTATTTTTTATTGGTGTTCAATTGACCAACATACAGAATAACACCTAGTGCTGTTCCCGTCAACTGTCCCACTCAGTGCCCGTCACCCATTCACCCTCTCTTCCTGCCCTCCTCCCCTTCCAGCACACCTTGTTCATTTCCCAGAGTTAGGAGTCTTTATGTTCTATCTCCCTTTCTGATATTTCCCACACGTTTCTTCTCCATTCCCTTATATTCCCTTTCACTATTATTATATTCCCCAAATGAATGAGAACATACACTGTTTGTCCTTCTCCGATTGACTTACTTCACTCAGCATAATACCCTCCAGTTCCATCCACGTTGAAGCAAATAGTGGGTATTTGTCTTTTCTAATGGCTGAGTAATATTCCATTGTATACATAAACCACATCTTCTTTATCCATTCATGTTTCAATGGACACCAGGCTCCTTCCACGGTTTGGCTATTGTGGACATTCCTGCTATAAACATCGGGGTGCAGGTGACCCGGCATTTCATTGCATCTGAATCTTTGGGTAAATCCCCACCAGTGCAATTGCTGGATTGTAGGGAAGGTCTATTTTTTTTTCTTTTTTTTCTTTTTAAAATTTATTTATGATAGCCACACTGATATAGAGAGATAGATAGATAGAGAGGGAGGCAGAGACATAGGCAGAGGGAGAAATAGACTCCATGCACTGGGAGCCCGACATGGGATTCGATCCCGGGTCTCCAGGATCGCGCCCTGGGCCAAAGACAGGCGCCAAACTGCTGCGCCACCCAGGGATACCTTTGTTCTAATTTCAAGGCATTATGGTCTGAGACTATGCAGGGGACGATCCCAATCATTTGGTATCTATTCAGACCCGATTTGTGACCCAGTATGTGGTCTATTCTGGAGAAAGTTCCATGTGCACTTGAGAAGAATGTGTATTCAGTTGAGTTTGGATGTAAAGTTCTGTAGATTTCTGTGAAATCTATCTGCTCCAGTGTATGATTTAAAGCTCTCGTTTCTTTGGAGATGTTTTGCTTAGAAAACCTATAGAGTGTAGAAAGAGCTAGATTGAAGTCACCAAGTGTAAGTGTATTATTATCTAAGTATTTCTTCACTTTGGTTATTAATTGGTTTAAATATTTGGCAACTCCCACATTCGGGGCATATATGTAGAGGATTGTTAAGTCCTCTTGTGGATAGATCCCTTAAGTATGATTTAGTGTCCCTCTTCATCTCTCAATACAGTTCGGGGTAAATTTTAGATTATCTGATATACGGATGGCTACCCCTGCTTTCTTTTGAGGACCATTTGAATGGTAAATGGTTCTCCAACATTTTATTTTCAGGTTGTAGGTGTCCTTCTGTCTAATATGAGTCTCTTGTAGACAGCAAATAGATGGGTCCTGCTTTTTTATCTAGTCCGAAACCCTGCGCCTTTTGATGGGGTCAATAAGCCCATTCACGTTCAGAGTTACTATCGACAGATATGAGTTTAGTGTCATCATGACATCTATTCAGTCCTTGCTTTTGTGGATTGTTCCACTGAACTTCTTCTTAAAGGGGAATTTTAAGAGTCCCCCTTAAAATTTCTTGCACACCTGGTTTGGAGGTCACATATTCTTTCAGTTCCTGCCTGTCTTGGAAGCTCTTTATCTCTCCTTCCATTTTGAATGAGAGCCTTGCTGGATAAAGTATTCTTGGTTGCATGTTCTTCTCATGGAGGACCCTGAATATATCCTGCCAGCCCTTTCTGGCCTGCCATGTCACTGTGGAGAGGTCTGCTGTTACCCTAATGCTCCTCCCCATAAATGTCAGGGATTTCTTGTTTCTTGCTGCTTTAAGGATCTTCTCTTTATCTTTGGAATTTGCAAGCTTCACTATTAAATGTCGAGGTGTTGGATGGTTATTATTGATTTTAGGGGGGGATCTCTCTATTTCCTGGATCTGAATGCCTGTTTCCCTTCCCAGATTAGGATTGTTTTCAGCTATGATTTGTTCAAATACATATTCTGGCCCTCTGTCCATTTTGGCGCCCTCGGGAACCCCAATTACACGTAGGTTTTTCTTCCTCAGGGTGTCGTTTATTTCCCTTAATCTGTCTTCCTGGTCTTTAATTGTGTGTCTCCTTTTTCCTCAGTTTCCCTCTTTTTTTTTAAATTTATTTTTATTGGTGTTCAATTTACTAACATACAGAATAACACCCAGTGCCCGTCACCCATTCACTCCCACCCCCCGCCCTCCTCCCCTTCTACCACCCCTAGTTCGTTTCCCAGAGTTAGCAGTCTTTACGTTCTGTCTCCCTTTCTGATATTTCCCACACATTTCTTCCCCCTTCCCTTATATTCCCTTTCACTATTATTTATATTCCCCAAATGAATGAGAACATATAATGTTTGTCCTTCTCCGACTGACTTACTTCACTCAGCATAATACCCTCCAGTTCCATCCACGTTGAAGCAAATGGTGGGTATTTGTCATTTCTAATAGCTGAGTAATATTCCATTGTATACATAAACCACATCTTCTTTATCCATTCATCTTTCGTTGGACACCAAGGCTCCTTCCACAGTTTGGCTATCGTGGCCATTGCTGCTATAAACATCGGGGTGCAGGTGTCCCGGCGTTTCATTGCATTTGTATCTTTGGGGTAAATCCCCAACAGTGCAATTGCTGGGTCGTAGGGCAGGTCTATTTTTAACTGTTTGAGGAACCTCCACACAGTTTTCCAGAGTGGCTGCACCAGTTCACATTCCCACCAACAGTGTAAGAGGGTTCCCTTTTCTCCGCATCCTCTCCAACATTTGTTGTTTCCTGCCTTGTTAATTTTCCCCATTCTCACTGGTGTGAGGTGGTATCTCATTGTAGTTTTGATTTGTATTTCCCTGATGGCAAGTGATGCAGAACATTTTCTCATATGCATGTTGGCCATGTCTATGTCTTCCTCTGTGAGATTTCTGTTCATGTCTTTTGCCCATTTCATGATTGGATTGTTTGTTTCTTTGGTGTTGAGTTTAATAAGTTCTTTATAGATCTTGGAAACTAGCCCTTTATCTGATATGTCATTTGCAAATATCTTCTCCCATTCTGTAGGTTGTCTTTGAGTTCTGTTGACTGTATCCTTTGCTGTGCAAAAGCTTCTTATCTTGATGAAGTCCCAATAGTTCATTTTTGCTTTTGTTTCTTTTGCCTTCGTGGATGTATCTTGCAAGAAGTTACTATGGCCGAGTTCAAAAAGGGTGTTGCCTGTGTTCTTCTCTAGGATTTTGATGGAATCTTGTCTCACATTTAGATCTTTCATCCATTTTGAGTTTATCTTTGTGTATGGTGAAAGAGAGTGGTCTAGTTTCATTCTTCTGCATGTGGATGTCCAATTTTCCCAGCACCATTTATTGAAGAGACTGTCTTTCTTCCAATGGATAGTCTTTCCTCCTTTATCGAATATTAGTTGCCCATAAAGTTCAGGGTCCACTTCTGGATTCTCTATTCTGTTCCACTGATCTATGTGTCTGTTTTTGTGCCAGTACCACACTGTCTTGATGACCACAGCTTTGTAGTACAACCTGAAATCTGGCATTGTGATGCCCCCAGATATGGTTTTCTTTTTTAAAATTCCCCTGGCTATTCGGGGTCTTTTCTGATTCCACACAAATCTTAAAATAATTTGTTCTAACTCTCTGAAGAAAGTCCATGGTATTTTGATAGGGATTGCATTAAACGTGTATATTGCCCTGGGTAACATTGACATTTTCACAATATTAATTCTGCCAATCCATGAGCATGGAATATTTTTCCATCTCTTTGTGTCTTCCTCAATTTCTTTCAGAAGTGTTCTATAGTTTTGAGGGTATAGATCCTTTACATCTTTGGTTAGGTTTATTCCTAGGTATCTTATGCTTTTGGGTGCAATTGTAAATGGGATTGACTCCTTAATTTCTCTTTCTTCAGTCTCATTGTTAGTGTATAGAAATGCCACTGACTTCTGGGCATTGATTTTGTATCCTGCCACGCTACCGAATTGCTGTATGAGTTCTAGCAATCTTGGGGTGGAGACTTTTGGGTTTTCTATGTAGAGTATCATGTCATCGGCGAAGAGGGAGAGTTTGACCTTCTTCTTTGCCAATTTGAATGCCTTTAATGTCTTTTTGTTGTCTGATTGCTGAGGCTAGGACTTCCAGTACTATGTTGAACAGCAGTGGTGAGAGTGGACATCCCTGTCTTGTTCCTGATCTTAGGGGAAAGGCTCCTAGTGCTTCCCCATTGAGAATGATATTTGCTGTGGGCTTTTCATAGATGGCTTTTAAGATGTCGAGGAATGTTCCCTCTATCCCTACACTCTGAAGAGTTTTGATCAGGAATGGATGCTGTATTTTGTCAAATGCTTTCTCTGCATCCAATGAGAGGATCATATGGTTCTTGGTTTTTCTCTTGCTGATATGATGAATCACATTGATTGTTTTACGGGTGTTGAACCAGCCTTGTGTCCCAGGGATAAATCCTACTTGGTCATGGTGAATAATTTTCTTAATGTACTGTTGGATCCTATTGGCCAGTATCTTGTTGAGAATTTTTGCATCCATGTTCATCATATTGGTCTGTAATTCTCCTTTTTGGTGGGGTCTTTGTCTGGCTTTGGAATTAAGGTGATGCTGGCTTCATAGAACGAATTTGGAAGTACTCCATCTCTTTCTATCTTTCCAAACAGCTTTAGGAGAATAGGTATGATTTCTTCTTTAAACGTTTGATAAAATTCCCCTGGGAAGCCATCTGGCCCTGGACTCTTGTGTCTTGGGAGGTTTTTGATGACTGCTTCAATTTCCTCCCTGGTTATTGGCCTGTTCAGGTTTTCTATTTCTTCCTGTTCCAGTTTTGGTAGTTTGTGGCTTTCCAGGAATGCGTCCATTTCTTCTAGATTGCCTAATTTATTGGCGTATAGCTTTTCATAATATGTTTTTAAAATCGTTTGTATTTCCTTGGTGTTGGTAGTGATCTCTCCTTTCTCATTCATGATTTTATTGATTTGAGTCTTCTCTCTCTTCTTTTTAATAAGGCTGGCTAATGGTTTATCTATCTTATTAATTCTTTCAAAGAACCAACTCCTGGTTTTGTTGATCTGTTCCACAGTTCTTCTGGTCTCGATTTCGTTGAGTTCTGCTCGAATCTTTATTAACTCCCTTCTTCTCTTGGGTGTAGGATCTATTTGCTGTTTTTTCTCTAGCTCCTTTATGTGTAAGGTTAGCTTTTGTATTTGAGTTCTTTCCAGTTTTTGAATGGATGCTTGTATTGCGATGTATTTCCCCCTTAGGACTGCTTTTGCTGCATCCCAAAGATTTTGAACGGTTGTATCTTCATTCTCATTAGTTTCCATGAATCTTTTTAATTCTTCCTTAATTTCCTGGTTGACCCTTTTATCTTTTAGCAGGATGGTCCTTAACCTCCACGTGTTTGAGGTCCTTCCAAACTTCTTGTTGTGATTTAGTTCTAATTTCAAGGCATTATGGTCCTGAGAATATGCAGGGGACAATCCCAATCTTTTGGTATCGGTTCAGACCCGATTTGTGTCCCAATATGTGGTCTATTCTGGAGAAAGTTCCATGTGCACTTGAGAAGAATGTGTATTCAGTTGAGTTTGGATGTAAAGTTCTGTAGATATCTGTGAAATCCATGTGGTCCAGTGTATCATTTAAAGCTCTCGTTTCTTTGGAGATGTTGTGCTTAGAAGACCTATCGAGTATAGAAAGAGCTAGATTGAAGTCACCAAGTATAAGTGTATTATTATCTAAGTATTTCTTCACTTTGGTTAATAATTGATTTATATATTTGGCAGCTCCCACATTCGGAGCATATATATTGAGGATTGTTAAGTCCTCTTGTTGAATAGATCCTTTAAGTATGATATAGTGTCCCTCTTCATCTCTCACTACAGTCTTTGGGGTAAATTTTAGTTTATCAGATATAAGGATGGCTACCCTCTGCTTTCTTTTGAGGACCATTCGAATGGTAAATGGTTCTCCAACCTTTTATTTTCAGGCTGTAGGATGTCCTTCTGTCTAAAATGAGTCTCTTGTAGACAGCAAATAGATGGGTCCTGCTTTTTTATCCAGTCTGAAACCCTGCGCCTTTTGATGGGGTCATTAAGCCCGTTCACATTCAGAGTTACTATTGAGAGATATGAGTTTAGTGTCATCATGATATCTATTCAGTCTTTGTTTTTGTGGACTGTTCCACTGAACTTCTTCTTAAAGGGGAATTTTAAGAGTCCCCCTTAAAATTTCTTGCAGAGCTGGTTTGGAGGTCACATATTCTTTTAGTTGCTGCCTGTCTTGGAAGCTCTTTATCTCTCCTTCCATTTTGAATGAGAGCCTTGCTGGATAAAGTATTCTTGGTTGCATGTTCTTCTCATTTAGGACCCTGAATATATCCTGCCAGCCCTTTCTGGCCTGCCAGGTCTCTGTGGAGAGGTCTGCTGTTACCCTAATACTCCTCCCCATAAAAGTCAGGGATTTCTTGTCTCTTGCTGCTTTAAGGATCTTCTCCTTATCTTTGGAATTTGCAAGCTTCACAATTAAATGTCGAGGTGTTGAACGGTTTTTATTGATTTTAGGGGGGGATCTCTCTATTTCCTGGATCTGAATGCCTGTTTCCCTTCCCAGATTAGGAAAGTTTTCAGCTAGAATTTGTTCAAATACATATTCTGGCCCTCTGTCCCTTTCGGCGCCCTCGGGAACCCCAATTAAACGTAGGTTTTTCTTCCTCAGGCTGTCGTTTATTTCCCTTAATCTGTCTTCATGGTCTTTTAATTGTTTGTCTCTTTTTTCCTCAGTTTCCCTCTTTGCTATCAACTTGTCTTCTATGTCACTCACTCGTTCTTCCACCTCGTTAACCCTCGTCGTTAGGACTTCTAGTTTGGATTGCATCTCATTCAATTGATTTTTAATTTCTGCCTGATTAGCTCTAAATTCTGCAGTCATGAAGTCTCTTGAGTCCTTTATACTTTTTTCTAGAGCCACCAGTAGCTGTATAATAGTGCTTCTGAATTTGCGTTCTGACATTGAATTGTAATCCAGATTTTGTAACTCTGTGGGAGGGAGGACTGTTTCTGATTCTTTCTTTTGAGGTGAGGTTTTCCTTCTAGTCATTTTGCTCAGTGCAGAGTGGCCAAAAGCAAGTTGTATTGGGAAAAAGAGAAAAAGTGAGGAGAGAAAGAAGGAAAGAAAAGAGAAAGAGAAAAAAAAGGGAAGAGAAAAAAAACGAAAGAAAAAAAAAGAAGAAAAAGAGAAAGAAAAAGAAAGGAGAAAAAAAAGGGGGGGTGGGGGAGGGAAACAAATCAAAAAGCAAAACAAAATAAAACAAAAAACAAACAAACAAACAAAAAAACACAACAAAACAAACAAACAAACAAAAAAAGAACCACAGGGGAGTATCTTCAGATTCTGTGTTCTTTAAGTCCCTTGGCTTCTCCTGGAAGTTGTCAGTCTAGCTGGTGTTCTGGGTGAGGGGCCTGTTGTGCTGATTTTCAGGTGTTAGCAGTTGGGGGAGCTGCTGTGCCCCTGCCTGGTGCAGGGCTCAGTGGGGGCAGCTCTGGAAACCTGGATTCAGCTCCGGCAGGAACTCCGTCTGCAGGGTCTGGAGGCTCCGGGGCGGGGCCGCTGATCTGCTCAGCTGGGGCAGGAGCGTCCTTGCTGTCCTGGGCCCTCCCGGCCTCTGCCTGTCCCGGGGGAGGCCGGATCCTGGGCTGTGTCCCGGCGCCCTGTGCTCCGGAGCCTGCGCTGGTGTATTCGCGCTCCCGGGCTGCGCAACCCCCTCCGCGGAGCCGCCGCCCGAGCCCCTCCGAGCTGCTCCTGGAACCGCGCAGGCCCCTCTGCACGGAGCCTCTTCCTCTGCCCGAGCCCGGCCGAGCTGCTCCCGGGGCCGCGCAGCCCCCTCCGCGCAGCCCCCTCCGCGGAGCCGCCGCCCGAGCCCCCCCCCCCCCCCGAGCTGCTCCGGGTCCCGCCGTGCGCGCTGCAGCCTTTAGGGAGCTCGGCGCACTCTCCTGGGTGCGGAGTTGCTGTTACTGTCCCGGGGAGCCCGAGGGCATCCCCTCCCTCCTGGGTCCTGCTCCAACTCCCCGCGAGCCCCTTTCCGCCCGGGAAGGTCGGTGCAGCTCCTGCTCCTCCGGGACGGGGCTCTCCTGTCCTGGGGACACTCGTCCCGGCCTCAGCCCGGCTCCTCGCGGGGCCCCTCCCCCTTGGAGGCCTTTGTTTCTTTATTTCTTTTTCCCCGTCTTCCTACCTTGATAGAAGCGCGAACTCTTCTCACTGTTGCATTCCAGCTGGTCTCTCTTTAAATCTCAGGTCGAATTCATAGATTTTCAGGATAATTTGAAGGTTTTCTAGGTAGTTTGGTGGAGACAGGTGATTTGGAGACCCTGCTCTTCCGCCATCTTGCTCCTCCCTCAGTTTCCCTCTTTACCATCAACTTGTCTTCTATGTCACTCACTCGTTCTTCTACCTCGTTAACCCTCATCGTTAGGACTTCTAGTTTGGATTGCATCTCATTCAATTGATTTTTAATTTCGGCCTGATTGGATCAAAATTCTGCAGTCATGAAGTCCCTTGAGTCCTTTATGCTTTTTCTAGAGCCAACAGTAGCTGTATAATAGTGCTTCTGAATTTGCTTTCTGACATTAAATTGTTATCCAGATTTTGTAACTCTGTGGGAGAGACGACTGTTTCTGATTCTTTCTTTTGAGGTGAGGTTTTCCTTCTAGTCATTTTCCTGAGTGCAGAGTGGCCAAAAAGAAATTGTATTGGGAAAAGGAGAAAAAGAGAGGAGAGAAAGAAGGAAAGAAAAGAGAAAAACGAAAAAGAATAAAGGAAGAAAGAAGGAAATAGAGAATAAAAAGAGGAAGAAAGGGATCCCTGGATGGTGCAGCGGTTTGGCGCCTGCCTTTGGTCCAGGGCGCGATCCTGGAGACCCGGGATCGAATCCCACATCGGGCTCCTGGTGCATGGAGCCTGCTTCTCCCTCTGCCTGTGTCTCTGCCTCTCTCTCTCTCTGTGACTATCATAAATAAATAAATAAATAAATACCTTAAAAAAATTAAAATGAAAAAGAAAAAGAAAGAAAGGGGGGAAAAGGGGAGGGCGAAGCAATCAGAAATAAAAAAAAAACATGGAGGAGTATCTTCTGATTCTGTATACTTTAAGTCCCTTGACTTCCCCTGGAACTTGCCTGTCTAGCCGGTCTTCTGGGGGAGGGGCCTGTTGTGCTGATTTTCAGGTGTTAGTACTTGGGGGAGCCGCTCTGTTCCCTGCCTCGTGCAGGGCTCAGTGGGATTAGTTTCCCCCATGAGGCCCCAGGAGGAACAACTCCAGTGGTAGCGGCCAGCTCTGGAAACCTGTATTCAGCCCCCGCAGTAACTCAGGAGCAGTCCTTCTGCAGGTCCTGGAGGCTCTGAGGCGGGTCCGCTGATCTGCTCAGCTCTGGACAGGAGTGTCCTTGCTGTCCTGGGCCTTGCGGGCCTCTGCTTGTCCCTGGGGAGGCCGAATCCTGGGCTGTGCCCCGGTGCCCTGTGCTCCGGGGCCTGTGCTGTTGGATTCTCGCTCCCGGCCGCATAGCCACCTCACTGCAGAGCCACCGCCCGAGCCCCTCTGAGTTGCTCCTGGAGCTCCGCATCCCCCTCTGAATGGAGCCTCTTCCTCTGCAGGAGGCGCTGCTGCCAAGCTGCTCCTAGGGCCGTGAAAACCCCTTTGTGCAGAGCTGCCACCCGATCCTGACAGAGCTGCTCCCCGGTCAATGCATGTGCCCTGCGGCCCTTAGGGAGCTCGCAGCACTCTCCCGGGAGTGCAGGTGTCTATTAGTGTCCCAGGGATCCCTAGGGCATCCCCGCCCTCCTGGGTCCTGCTCTGACTCCTTGAAGGTGCCATTCTGCCCTGGAAGATTGGTGAAGCTCCTCCTTCTCCCAGGACAGAGCTCTTCTGTCCTGTGGGCTCTTCCCCGGCCTTAGCCAGGCTCCTCACAGGGCCCCTCACCCTTGGATGCCCTTTGTTTCTTTATTTCTTTTTCCCGTCTTCCTACCTTGATAGAATCACGAACTTTTCCACTGTAGCATTCGGTCTGGTCTCTGTTTAAATCTCAGGCCGAATTAATAGATTTTCAGGATGATTTGAAGGTTATCTAGGTAATTTCGTGGGGACAGGTGATTTGGGGACCCTACACTTCCGCCATCTTGCCCCTCCTCCTGTATGTTGCATTTTAGCTTTGGTTGTTTTCTTCATTTTGCGGAAGCTTTTCAATTTGATGAAGTCCCAATAGTAATTTTGGTTTTGTTTCCCTCACCTCAGAGGTATATCTAGAAAGAAGATCCAATGGCCAATGTCAAAGACTTTGCTGCCTATCTTTTCTTCTTTGTATTGTTTCAGGTCTCACATTTAGGTGTTTCATCCATATTGAATTTATTTTTTATATATATGGTATAAGAAAGTGGTCCAGTTTCATTCTTCTGTATGTGGCTGCCTGGTTTTCCCAACATCATTTGTTCTTATCCTGGGGTCATGGTTAGGGTTTGTTGAAGAGACTATCTTTGTGCCTTTGGATATTCCTTGCTGCCTTGTTGTCGATTAATGGATCATAGAGTTACAGGTTTGTATCTTGTTTTGGATTTCCATTTTGTTCTATTGATCTAAGCATCTCCTGTTGGGAGGTTCTTGATTGCTGATTCAATTTCTTTGCTGGTTATCTGTCTGTTCAAGTTTCTTATTTCTTCCTTTATCATTTTTGTTATGTTATATGTTTCCAGGAATTGATCTATTTCTTCCAGGTTCTAGGTTGCTGGCATATAATTTTTCATAATGTTCTCTTATAATCATTTGTATTTCTGTAGTGTTGGTTGTTATTTCTCTTTTCTCATTTGTGATTTTATTTGGGTCCTTTCTCATCTTTTTATCTTTTTTATTTTTTAAAGATTTTATTTATGGATTCATGCGAGACATAGGGAGAGAGAGGGATAGGCAGAGGGAAAATGAGGCTCCATGCGGGGACCTTTGATCCCCCAGGTCCCCGGGATCATGACCTGAGCCAAAGCAGATGCTCAACCACTGAGGTACCCAGGTTCCTTGCTGATTCAATTCTTTTGCTAGTTATGGGTCTGTTCACATTTTCTATTTCTTCCTATTTCAGGTTTGCTCGTTTGCACATTTCTAGGGATTTGTCCATTTCTTCCGGTTCTCCCAGTTAGCATATAATTTCATAGTATTCCCTTATAATTGTCTTATTTTTCTGGTGTTGATTGTGATCTCTCTTCTCTCATTTGTGATTTTATTTATATAGGTCTTTTCTCTTTTCTCATTGATAAAGCTGGCTATGGCTTGATCCGTTTTATTTATTATTTTGAAGATCCAGCTCTTAGTTTCGTTATTCCATTCTACTGTTTTGTTGTTTCTGTATTTTTTATCTCTGCTCTCATCTTTATTTTTTCCCTTCTTCTGTAGGCTTTAGGCTTTGTTTGCTATTTCTTTTCCAGCTCCTTTAGGTGTAGGGTTAGGTTGTGTATTGGAGACTTCTTGTTTCTTGAGGTAGGCCTGTATTGCTATGTACTTCCCTCTTAGGACTGCCTTTGCTACATCCCAGAGTTTTGGAGAAACATATTTTCATTTTCATTTGTTTTAAATTTCCTCTTTAATTTCCTGGTTGATCCATTCATTCTCTAGTAGGATGATCATAATCTCCACGTGTTTTTTGTCTGTCCAATTCTTTTTTCTTACTGTCGACTTCGAGTTTCATAGCATCGAGTTCCAAAAATGTACAGTGTGTGATATCAACCTTCTTGTACCTGTTGTACCTGTTGAGGGCTGATTTGTGGCCCATGATATGATCTGTTCTGGAGAATATCCCATGTGCACTTGAAAGGAATGTGTATTCTGCTTTAGGAAGAAATATTCAGACTATATCTGTTGAGTCCCTGTGGTCCAGTGTGTCAAGGCTATTGTTCCCCTGTTGATTTTCTGCATAGACAATCAGTCCATTGTCATAAGTGGGTGTTAAAATCCCCTGTCATTGTATTATTATCAGTGAGTTCCTGTACGTTTGTTGTTAATTCGTTTCTATATTTAGGTACTCCCATGTTGCAGCATAAATATTTAGTTGTTGGATCTTTTTTTTAAATAAATTTATTTATTGGTGTTGAATTGACCAACATTCCGAATAACACCCAGTGCTCATCCCATCAAGTTCCCTCTCAGTGCCCATCACCCATTCACACACACTTCTGCCCTCCTCCCCTCCCAGCACCCCTAGTTCATTTCGCAGAGTTAGGAGTCTTTATGTTCTGTCTCCCTTTCTGATATTTCCTATACAATTCTTCTCCATTCCCTTATATTCCCTTTCAGTATTATTTATATTCCACAAATGAATGAGAACATACACTGTTTGTCCTTCTCCGTTTGACTTACTTCACTCAGCATAATACCTTCCAGTTCCATTCACGTTGAAGCAAATGGTGGGTATCTGTCATTTTTAATGACTGAGTAATATTCCATTGTATATATAAACCACATCTTCTTTATCCATTCAACTTTGATGGACAGCGAGGCTCCTTCCACAGTTTGGCTATTGTGGACATTCCTAATATAAACCTCAGGGTGCAGGTGTCCCAGCATTTCATTGCATCTGAATCTTTGAGGTTAATCCCCAACAGTGCAATTTCTGGGTCGTTGTACAGGTTTATTTTTATCTCATTGTGGAAACCTCCACAGAGTTTTCCAGAGTGGCTGCACCAGTTCACATTCCCACGAACAGTGGTTTCTATATTTAGGTACTCCCATGTTGGCAGCATAAATATTTAGTTGTTTGATCTTGATAGAGAGTCTTTTTAATTATGAAATATTGCCCTTCTTCATTTCTTCTTACAGTATTTGTTCTTTCTTTTTGAAATATTAATTACTTATTTATATATTCATGAGAGATACACAGAGAAGCAGAAGAAGGAACATAGCAGAGTGAGAGGCAGGCTCCCCAAAGGGAGGCTGATGTGGGACTCGATCCTGGGATCGCAGGATCACACCCTGAGCCGAAGGCAGATGCTCAACCACTGAGCCACCATGTGTCCCCCAGGGTTTGGTTTCAAATCTCGTTTGTCTGATATAAGTATGGGTCCTCCCGCTTTCTTTTGATATCCATTAGCGTGATATATGATTTTCCATCCCCTGACTTTCAATCTGTTGGTGTCTATAGGTCTAAGGTGAGCATCCTTTAGGCAGCGTACAGATGGATGTTGTTTTTTAATAATAATATTATTTATGATAGTGAGAGTGAGAGAGAGAGAGAGAGAGAGAGAGGCAGAAAATTAGGCAGAGAGAGAAACAGGCTCCCCACCAGGAGCCCAATATGGGACTCGATCCCAGACTCCAGGGTCACACCCTGAGTCAAAGGCAGAGGCTCAACCCCTGAGTCACCCAGGCATCCCAGCTACTGCTTTTTAAGCCACTCTGATACCCTATATGTTTTGATTGAAGCATTTAGTCTATCAGCATTCAGAGTGATTATTCAAAGATATGAACTTTGTGCATTTGTGTTACCGGAAGAGTTGGTTTTTCTGGTGACGTTCTCTGGGCCTTTCTAGTCTTTGTTGCTTTTGATCTCTTTTTTTCCCCCACTAGAAGAGTCCCTCTTAAAATTCCTTACTGGACTGGTTAAGTGGTCCTGAACTCCTTTATATGTTGCCTGTCTGGGAAAATCTTTATCTCTCTTTCTCTCCTGAATGACACACTTGCGGAAGAAAGAATTCATACAAATTGGACTCCAATAAAAAGAAATTTAAAAACAAAAAATAAATTCTTGCTAAAATGATTGAGGAAAATGGCATTTAGGAGGAAAACCAGAAGCAGAAAGATAGGAGGACAGATTTCACTCTCCGTAGCCTTCACAGGGACCTGGTATCCTTTCCTAGGAGGGCCCCCCTCCGAAGGATGCTTCCTGCCCCTCTGCCCTCTTTGTTGGAACACAGCAGGCACATCTCCATGCCTCCAGCACCTCTGCAGTCATGGCTTATAGCGTTTTCCATGTATCCTATTGGGGACCACAGCGTAGTGTATGTAACCATCTGGCTGCTGTTTGACAACATTGGGGGGATTCTGACTTTTGTTGGTTTTGAGGTGCGTGTGTGTCTATCACATGCAGCTATCCCGTGCAGCTGTCGGATCCTCTGGCTGGGTCATCCAAAACCCCAAAATCGTTGGCAGAATATCATTTCTGGTGCTGGCGCTGGGCGGCTAGCTGGGCTCTCCTGGCTACGCCGGGGCTCACTCGTGCAGGACTTTCAGCTGGAGGGTCAGCTGAGCTGGAAGTTCCGGCTTGGCCACATTCCCATATCCAGCAGTGGGTCCGGCCTCCCCTGGAAGGCACGTGGGGACGTCAGCTGTGTTTGCCTGGCGGCGCCCCTGCAGGGGCTGGTTGGGGCCTAGGTGGTGCCCGCTCCTCCTGTCTGGGGGTCTCTCCATGCCCCATGCAAAGAGTTCTGGGAGACACAGAAATGGGCTGGCTGTGCATTTTCGCACCACATCACTTTATTGACTTACTACAGCAATCGGGCCCAGAGCCGTGGGTGCGTGCCTTCCCCTGGGGAAGGAGACCTTCCTGTCCTTTAAGTGGGGGCAAGAATCAAACGGGGTGGGTGGGCTGGTGCTGGAGTTCCCCACCTGGGAGCATGTGTGGACTCCGGGTGGGGGCGTGTGTCCTGAGGTTTCAGCCTGAGTGACGATTCTGTGGACAGCAGAGCTGACCTGGACCTGCAGCTCATGGGCTCCTGTGCTGGGTCCCCGCAGGGCAGCTGGACCCCGGCCTCGGGCCTTCTGGAGCCCCAGCACCTGGAGGAGCCTGCCTTATCGTGTGGGTGTGGGTGTGGCCCACCGGCTTACCCCTCCACTCCCCACACTGGTGTGACCCGGGATCCCCAGGGCTGCCCTAGATAAGCGACCTGTATCTGTGGGGCATGCCCAGGGCCCAGGAGGCCACATCCAGCTTTGAAAGGGCTCACTCAGCCTGGGGCCAGAATCCAGGGTTGGCCAGGGCTATGGGGGCCTGATTCCATTAGTCTTTGAGCTGGGACTGGTGGGGCCTCAAATCAACCCAGCCCCCACAGAGCATGGGCCCAAGTCAGCCCAGGTCCCTCTGGGTTAGGGGCTGCTGTCCTGTGCAGGGTGTCCCACCCTCCAGGAGGGACCGTGGATGGAGGCAGGGCACAGTGTGTGCTCTGCACCACTCTCCTGTACACAAACTGTCTGGGGCTCCCTGCCTTCCCTCCTCCCTGCAACCCCTGGGTACTCAATGGGACACCCGGGCTTCTGATGGGAGCAGGGTATCCAGAGAACCCCAGGGAGTTTGAGCATGTCCCACAGGGTGCAGCTGCACTGGGTCCTTGTTAGGGGCCAATGGTGTGGGGGTGGATGGTGTGTGGGCATGGGTATGACGGTGGTGGGGTGTGGGGGATGGTGTAAGGGGGATGGTGTTGGGGTATAGTGTGGGTGGGGATTGTGTGAGGCTGTGTGTGTGTAAGGGAGATGGTGTAGGGGCTATGCCACGGGGGATGATGATGTTAGGGGATGGTGTGGGTCTGGGGGATGGGAGGATAGTGTGGGGGGCTGGTGAACACAGGGCATCCCCTTTCTCTAAGATGCACACGGAGACATCTACAGATAAAGGTGACCCCAGTCTGGGGTATGCTGTGTCACCTTCCCCTGGGGCCCCGTGTGGTGAGTGCAGGGCCCTGGCAGGACCAGGGGCATTATCTGGGGGTCATCATACTATGTATGTTTACAAATTGCAAATTGTCTCAAATTGAATGCATAGAATTTAGAAATATATAAAGTGCTGATGGTGGATATCACCCTGACCCTTCCGACCCTCATCAGATCGATGTGTGTCCTCCTCCAGTCACGGCCATGCACCCTGCCCCCAAGTCCCCTTACTTGCCCCATGGCCTCCACCCCAGCCCCCTGCTTTTCAGGGGCTGTCCCTCACCCCTTTGGGGTTCAGCTCACATGGCAATCCCTGGAGGCCCCGTCCTAGTGGCCTCCTCATCCGTGAGACCCCGAGGGTGGGGGCACGGTGTTCATCCCAAACAACCTACAATGCAGCTGTGTGTTGTTGGCTGCTGTTCTTCCCCCGGGCTCTGAAGCCCGGTGTTCCCTACCCAGAAACCCCCGGTCCTTCTGGGTCCCGATCCCCCTGACCCCTCAGCCTCACCCTACCCCATAGTAGTCCCAAAACATGACGTGACTGCTGAACATCCTGTTGACATCCAGGTCCCCCAGCGTGATGTCCCTAGAGGAGACCAGGGCTTCCTCCTTCATTTCCTGTGGGAAAACCGGGGAGGAGGAGCTGACGTCAGGGACACAGACCCCAACCTGTCTGTCCTGGGCAGGGAGCCCTGGGGCACCATGGGAGTGTGTACTGCCAAAACCTCCTTCCTTCCTCTGGGAGGCCAGGGATGGCAGGAGTGCCCACCATGCCCATGGGACCTGTGTGACGGCCTGTGCCCAGGTGTTGTAGGCAGGGAGGTGACTGTCACCCTGGGTGGCAGGGGATAGAGGTTCAGCCAAGGTGGGAGGGGACATGGAGGTGTTGTGCCCAAGATTGCAAATCCGAGAAACCACTAAGGAGCTGACCAATGCAAACACACAAGTGTTGATTTCCAAACTTGAGTGCTTCCAAGTACACCCAACACAGTGGAGCAGGGACTTGGACCCCGAGGTGGGTTTTAGCTTAGTTTTAAGGGCTTGTCTCAGGGTCCTCCAGAAGGGGTGGAGCAATTCCTCAAGTTCTGTTTACATTTTGATATGGGGCCTTCAAGGGTATTGAGCTCTGCTCTCATTCTAATAGGCGCTTCCAGCCGTTGGCATGGGCTCAGTTTCATTCTATTGTGGGGAATTCTAGGACATTAAGCTGTAAACTTTTGTTTTTTTTTTTCCTGTAACTGAAGTAATGTAAATTTCAGGTCTTCTTCACAGGGGCCTGGGATGGCTGGACTTGTTCGAACACTGAACTTAAAGTAGAAAGGCCTTCATTTTCTCGGCCTCCTTGCGTCCAGTACCATCCTATCTAGCTCTTTCCCCTTCCCTGGAGCTCCTAAGAGAGCAATTGCAAATGACCTCAGCTTGGCAGCATGTGTTGGGAGAAAGGCCCAGGGATTTGGGATCAGGAAGACCTGGGTTGTGGGCGTCCCAGCTGTGCAGCAGGATTCCATGCTGCAGACTCTTATTCCCTAAGGCTATCTTGACAACTGACTTTGTACATAGAAAAGCTCTCCTTTATCTTTAAAAGATGAGGAGCGAGTCAAAGTTTTTTTTCTCTGCCCATCTAATTGCTCAGATTCCAATCTGAGACATATTTCCTGTTAATAAGGATAATTTACTATCCGTAGTACTATGGTTAAAATATTCTGACACAAGTAATTCAGAGGGATGAGGGTTTCTCATCTCTTTCTTCACAGCTCAGTCACTCATCAGGAAATGCATCTTTATGGATTTGGAAAGAACTGAGAGATATTATTACAATGGTCCTATTATTATGTGAAGGATTCTTCCCTGAGATTCTTCCCCTATTTCAACTGACACTTAAACACTGTGAACTCTTTGGAAGACAAATGTCAAGGAAATAAATGTTATGCATTGCTAATTTTAAATGCACTTGCAATATGGTGTCTATTATAATAGAATTATTTTTATCTGATTTTTGCTATTTATTATCCGTTCCTGCTTTTCAGGTTGAGGAGGCATTATACGTTCATAAGTGTTTTTCTTTCCTTCTGATATAAAATTATTTCTTTGTTCACACCGAAGGAACTCTATAAGAATAAGGGAAAAGTTAATTCAACAATTCTTAAAATGTCTTCAAACTTGGAGCCTGATTCATTTAAGTCAATTTTCAAAATAAATCTTATTTATTAGGAAAAAAACAAAGATTTAGAGGGAAATTGAAAAGATAGTACAGAGCATTCGCATGCACTGGCACTCAATTTCTCCAATTATTGATATCTTATATTAGTACGGTACAAATAGGAGCTAATGAATCAATATTAAAATATTCGCATTAACCAAAGTCCATACTTTATTCAGATTTCCTTAGCTTTTGCTAAGTTACCATCCCTCATATCACATTCCATTTGTGCTCCTGTTTTCTTAGGCTCCTCTGGATTGTAACAGTCTTTCAGCCTTTCCTTGTTGTTGTTGAATGGAACACTTTGAGAAGTAGAGTATTTTGTAAAATTTCCCTCAGTTGGGACATGTCTGTTGTTTATCTCATGATTGAACTGTTTTTGTGGATTATATACAGAGATATACTGCTATTTTTATTATATCATATAAAGGATAGATACTATCAACATGATTTATCAGTCTTGGTATCGATCTGATCATCTTGCTGAGGTAGTGTTTGTCAGCTTTCTCCGTAGTAAAGTGATTTATTATTATTATTATTATTATTATTATTATTATATTATCATTCTTATTTTAGGTTTTTCATAATATATTTTGCAGAAGGAAGTTACTATGTGTATTGCACACATAAAAGTGTGAAGATATGCTCATGAACTTGAGTGTGGTATGTCTGCACGAATTGTTTGAAATTCTTCTACATGGGAGATTTCTCTTTCTTGTGGGTTTCTTTGTTTGTTTCTTTTTCAAAGATGTTATTTATTTATATGAGAGAGAGAGAGAGAGGAGAAAAAGCATGAGCGAGAGGGGCAGAGGGAGAGGGAGAAGCAGGTTCCCTGCTAAACAGGGAGTCTGCCTTGGGACCTGGATCATGATCTGAGCCTAAGGCAGAAGCTTAACTGACTGAGCCAACCAGGTGCCAATCTATCTTTTTTTCTTTCTTTTTTTCTTTCTTTCTTTCTTTCTTTCTTTCTTTCTTTCTTTCTTTCTTTCTTTCTTTCTTTTTCTTTCATTTCTTTCTTCTTTCTTTCTTTCTTTTTTTTAATGTTTGTTTATTTTTTTAAATTTTTATTTATTTATGATAGTCACAGAGAGAGAGAGAGAGGCAGAGACACAGGCAGAGGGAGAAGCAGGCTCCATGCACTGGGAGCCTGACGTGGGATTCTATCCCGGGTCTCCAGGATCGCACCCTGGGCCAAAGGCAGGCGCTAAACCATTGCGCCACCCAGGGATCCCTCTTTCTTTCTTTTATTTTAATAATAATTTTATTTTTTATTGGTGTTCAATTTGCCAGCATACAGAATAACACCCAGTGCTCATCCCGGCAAGTGCCCCCCTCAGTGCCCATCACCCATTCACCCCCACCGCCCGCCCTCCTCCCCATCCATCACCCCTAGTTCATTTCCCTGAGTTAGGAGTCTTTATATTCTGTCTCCCTTTCTGATATTTCCCACATATTTCTTCTCCGTTCCCTTATATTCCCTTTCACTATTATCTATATTCCCCAAATGAATGAGAACATACAATGTTTGTCCTTCTCCGATTGAGTTACTTCACTCAGCATAATACCTTCCAGTTCCATTCACGTTGAAGCAAATGGTGGGTATTTGTCGTTTCTAATGGCTGAGCAAGGCCCACCTGTTCTCTCTCTTCATCTTCTGAGTCTCCTAAAATATGAATGTTATTGTTTTAATAAGTGGCTGACTTCCCTACGTCTGTCTCTGTGGTCCATAACCTTTCTTGTTTTTATGGCTTCTACGTGGGACTGCATCTCAGTTATAACATTTTTAACGTTGGCCTGACTAGATTTTAGTTCTTTTATTTCTACTGTAAGGGATTCTCTAGTTTTCTTCTGTGCTCTTTTTCCAGCCCAGCTGCTATCTTTATAATAATTGTTTTAAACTGTAGTTAGACATCATATATGTGTATTGATGGACTTCCTGGCTGTGAGTACTACCTCATATTATTTTATAGAGGTGAATTTCTCCATCTCATTACCTTTTCCAGAAAAGAAAGAGGGAAGAAAAAGAAAAACCATGGAAAACAATAACAACTGCCCTCAAAAAAAAAAAAAAAAAACACACCAGATTATTGTGGCCTGCATTTTAAAAGACTCTAAATCCCAAAATATGAAACACAATTAAAGTACCATGAAAATAAAAATAAGAAATATATAAGGTACATACATAAAATAAAATAAGGCAATTAATAAAAAAATAAAAAAAAATAAATGAAAATAAAGCACAAAGTACAAAGGAAGCTAGATCCTACTTTCCAGACAGAGCTGAATCTCTGCATCTTCTGTGGTCCGACAACTTGGTGGCAGTGAGTGGTCTGTGCAGGGTCTGGGGATGGGCTCTGGTGCTGATTATCAGGTGCACATCTGCTTGGTAGATGCAACTGCGGGATCAGAGGCAGGGTGGGCATCAGCACCTCTGGCCTCCAGTGGGCGGTGCAGTGCTGCTCCCTGAGACCCCCCCTGGTGGGCAGGATGCGGGTGGGGTCTCTGGGTCCTCTGGATCTGGGACTGAGCATCCTTCCCCCCCAGTCTGCATGGGCTTCCACAGAAGAGCTCCCAAGTCCCCGGGTCTCCGCCAATTCTCTCAGAACCCTGCGTTTACTCTACCTGTGTCCGAGCTTCTTTTGGTTTTGTTTTTTTATCTCCGAGAAGCTGACACTGATGCAAACACAGGAGGGTTTATTTACAAGCTCGAGCTTGTGTCCAAGTATACCCAACAGAGTGAAGCAGGGACTTGGAGATGGGTTTTAGCTTAGTTTTAAGGGCTGGTCTTGGGGACCTCCAGAAGGGCTGGAGCAATTCCTCAAGTTCTGTTTACATTTTGATATGGGACATTCAAGGGCATTGAGCTCTGTTCTCATTCTAATAGAGGCTTCCTGTCCTTGGCCTGGGCTCAGTTTTGATTCTATTGTGGGGCTTTCTAGGTCATTAAGCTGTAAACTTTTGTTTTTTTTCCTGTAACTGAAGTAATGTAAATTTCAGCTCTTCTTCACAGGGACCTGGGATGGGTGGACTTGTGCTAAAGCTGAATTTAAATTGGAATGGCCTTAATTTTCTTGGCCTCCACGCTTCCCATCCCATCCTATCTAGCTCCTTCCGCCTTCCCCAGAGCTCCTAAGAGAGCAATTGCAAATGACCTCAGCTTGGCAGCCTTTGTTGGGGGACAGGTCCAGGGATTTGGGATCAGGAAGACCTGGGGCGTGGGCTTCCCAGCTGTGCAGCAGGATTCCATGCTGCAGACTCTTATTCCATAAGGCTATCTTGACAACTGACTTTGTACATAGAAAAGCTCTCCTTTATCTTTAAAAGATGAGGAGCGAGTCAAAGCTTTTTTTCTCTGCGCATCTAATTGCTCAGATTCCAATCTGAGACATATTTCCTGTTAATAAGGATAATTTACTATCCGTGGTACTATGGTTAAAATATTCTGACACAAGTAATTCAGAGGGATGAGGGCTTCTCATCTCTTTCTTCACAGCTCAGTCACTCATCAGGAAATGCATCTTTATGGATTTAGAAAGAACTGAGAGACATTATTACCAATGGTCCTATTATTTATGTGAAGGATCCTTCCCTGAGATTCTTCCCCTGTTTCAACTGACACTGAAACACTTTGAACTCTTTGGAAGACAAATGTCAAGGAAATAAATGTTATGCATTGCTAATTTTAAATGCACTTGCAATATGGTGTCTATTATACTAGAATTATTTTTATCTGATTTTTGCTATTTATTATCTGTTCCTGCTTTTCAGGTTGAGGAGGCATTATGCATGTTCATAAGTGTTTTTCTTTCCTTCTGATCTAAAATTCTTACTTTGTTTCCATCAAAGGAACTCTTTAAGAATAAGGCAAAAGTTAATTCAACTATTCTTAAAATGTCTTCACACTTGGAGCCTGATTCATTTAAGTCAATTTTCAAAATAAATCTTATTTATTAGGAAAAAAACAAAGATTTATAGGGAAATTGAGAAGATAGTACAGAGCATTCTCATGCACTTGCACTCAATTTCTCCAATTATTGATACCTTATATTAGTACGGTACAAATATTAGCTAATGAATCAATATTAAAAACTTTGCATCCAAAAAAGACCAAAAAAAGACCCGGGATCGAATCCCACCTCGGGCTCCCGGTGCATGGAGCCTGCTTCTCCCTCTGCCTGTGTCTCTGCCTCTCTCTCTCTCTGTGACTATCACAAATAAATAAATAAATACCTTAAAAAAATTTTCAAAAAAGACCAAAAAAAAAAAAAAAAAGAAAAACAAAGGCCATAGTTTATTCAGATTTCCTTAGTTTTTGCTAAGTTACAATCCCTCATATCACATTCCATTTGTCCTCCTCTTTCCTTAGGCTCATCTGGATTGTGACAGTCTTTCTGCCTTTCCTTGTTGTTGTTGAACTGGAACACTTTGAGAAGTAGAGTATTTTGTAAAATTTCCCTCAGTTGGGACATGTCTGTTGTTTATCTCATGACTGAACTGTTTTTGTGGATTATATACAGAGACATACTGCCATTTTCATTATATCATATAAAGGATAGATACTATCAACATGATTTATCAGTCTTGGTATCGATCTGATCATCTTGCTGAGGTAGTGTTTGTCAGCTTTCTCAGTAGTAAACTCATTCTTTATTATTATTAATTATTATTATTATATTATCAATATTATTTTAAGTTTTTCATATTATATTTTGTAGAGGAAGTTACTATGTGTATTCCACACAGAAGAGTGGGAAGCTATGCTCATGAACTTGAGGGTGGAATGTCTTCACAAATTGTTTGAAATTCTTCTACATGGGCGATTTCTCTTCCTTGTGGGTTTGCTTGTTTGCTTCTTTTTCAAAGATGTTTTTTATTTATTTGAGAGAGTGAGGAGAGATAAAGCATGAGCGAGAGAGGCAGAGGGAGAGGGAGAAGCAGGTTCCCTGCTGAACAGGGAGCCTGCCTTGGGACCTGGATCATGATCTGAGCCTAAGGCAGAAGCTTAACTGACAGAGCCACACAGGTGCCACTCTTTCTTTCTTTCTTTCTTTCTTTCTTTCTTTCTTTCTTTTTTCTTTCTTTTTTTCTTTCTTTCTTTCTTTCTTTCTTTCTTTCTTTCTTTCTTTCTTCTTCCTCCTTCCTTCCTTCCTTCCTTTCTTTCTTTCTTTCTTTCTTTCTTTCTTTCTTTCTTTCTTTCTTTCTTTCTTTCTTTCTTTCTTTCTTTCTTTCTTTCTTTCTTTCTTTCTTCTTTCTTCTCAAGCCAGCAACTTCTTAGGAATTCCTCCCTCAGATGGGAGCTACATACTAACATCCAAACCAGAGTACCTAGCTGAAAGCTCTCTCTCTGGGGAAATTCTCTTTCAGAGATGAGCTGAAACGTGGTCCTGCCATGTTCCACACTGCCTGCAGATACAGTTACGAGCATCCTCAATAGACATGTTTGTCAGAAGCTCATGGGACGCAAGGGGCAAGCTGCAGGCTTCAACATTGTGTCTCCAGGTGTAGTAAAGCGGTATTCATGGAACATCCTGAATTACAATGCTGCCACATTCTCATGGCCATTAGAATGCAGTTAGTAGAAAGCTGGCTTCAGGCATGCCTCCTTTTGAAAGTTGAGCTCAGGGCAGAACCCTCCCGCATCCTGCCTGCCCATAGTCCTAGCTGCTAACATCCTTATGTTAGGTGTTGAGAGAGGTTGGAGAAAAGCAAGTGGAAGTGTCAGGACTGTCCTCACGTGTATCTGAGATCAATACAGCGATTGCCAACGTCCTTATTCAATTAGAGTGTAGCTCCGGTATACCTCGCCTCGATAAGTGTCTAGCAGACATCGGCCTGCAAAGCATACACACTTCTGAGAGTTCAGCTTATGTCCTCTAACTTCCTCCATCCTGACTGGCTGTATGTTCCACTTCCACAGCATTTCATTGTATGCAGGACAGTAGCGGAGTGAAAACCAAGTGTCTGCCTTGTCAATTTCGCGCCTAACGTACAGCTGCCTGCAAGGCATGCACACTCCTTTGGATTGAGCTTATGGCTTATGCCTCCCACATGCTGACCATCCGCACACTTCAGTTCCAAAGGATTTCTTTCAATATGGGACGCAAGTTTTGTGAGAGGCAAATGTGTCTTAGTTCAATCCTGCGACTTCTGAGGAATTCCTCCCTCAGATGGGAGCTACATACTAACTTCCAATCCTGAGTACCTAGCTGAAACCTCTCTCTCTGGGGAATTTCCTTCTGCGAGATGAGCTGACACGCGGTCCTTCCCAGTTCCACACTGCCTGCAGATGCTGTTACGAACATCCTCACTAGACATGTTTGTCAGAAGCTCTTGGGATGCAAGGGCCAGCTGTAGGCTTCAATGGTTGTGCCTCCAGGTGCAGTAGAGCAGTATTCATGGAAGGTAGCGCTTTACAATTCTGCTACATTCTCACGGCCATCAGAACGAGCTAGTAGAAAGCTGGCTTCTAGGCATGCTTCCTTTTGAGAGCTGAGCTCAGTGCCGGACCCTCCCACATCCTTCCCGCCCGTAGACATAACTGCTAATATCCTTATGTTAGGTGCTGGGTGAGGGCGGCGAAATGCATGTGGAAGTGTCAGGCCTGTACTCACGATTATCTGAGTTGAATACAGCGATTTGAAACGGCCTTCCTCAAAGAGTGTAGCTAGTTTCTAACTCCCATGTATGAGTGGGTAGCAGACATCTGCCTTCCAGGCATACACACTTTTGAGAGTTGAGCTTATGGCCTGTGCTTCCCACATCCTGCCTGCAGGTACATTTTGCAGCTAACAGGCATAGGCTCGATGCGTGACTGAAGTGTTGTGAGGGGTAAGTGGAAAGTCCCGGCACACAAGACTAGTGCCTCCAAGCTCAATCCAGCGATTTCCTAGTAATTCCTGTCTTAGACAAATGCTACATACTAAGTTCCATACGTGAGAATCTAGCTGAACCCCGAGTCCAAAAGCATCTCTCTTCTGAGATTTGAGCTCCCACCCAGTCCCTCACAGTTCCACACTGCCCGCAGAATGAGTTTTGAACATCTTCACCAGAGACGTTTTTCAGAAGCTTGTGAGATGCAAGTGGAATAATGCAGGCCTGGAAGGTGTCTCCAGGTGCAGTAGAGTGGTATTCTTCAAACCTCCTGAGGTAGAAGACTGCTATGGTCTCACGGCCATTAGAACGCAGCTATTTGAATGCTGGCTTCTAGGCATGCTCTCTTGTGAGAGCTGAGCTCAGGGCAGGACCCTCCCGCATCTTGCCTGCCCATTGTCATAGCTGCTAACATCCTTACGTGAAGTGCTGGAAGAGATTGGAGAAATGCGAGTGGAAGTGTCAGGACTGTACTCACGTGTACCTGAGTTCAATACAGCGATTGCCAACGTCCTTAATCAATTAGAGTGTTGCTCGTGTATACCTCACCTCGATGAGTGTCTAGCAGACATCGGCCTGCAAATCATACAGACTTCTGAGAGCTGAGCTTATGGCCTGTACCTCCGCATCATGACTGCCTGTACGTTCCTCTTCCACAGCATTTTGATGTATGCGGGAGAGTAGCCGAGTGAAAACCAAGTGTCTGCCTTGTCAATTTCGCACCTAGCAGACAGGTGCCTCCCAGGCATGCACACTCCTTTGGATTGAGCTTATGGCTTGTACCTCCCACATGATTACCGCCTGTATATTTCACTTTCAAAGGATTTCCTTCGATATGGGTCGCAAGTTTTGCGAGAGGCAAGTGTCGCTTAGTTCAATCCAGCGACTTCTGGGGAATTCCTCCCTCAGGTGGGAGCTACATACTAACTTCCAAACCTGAGTTACTAGCTGAAAGCTCTCTCTCTGGGGAACTTCCCTCTCGGAGATGAGCTGAATTGTGGTCCTTCCCAGTTCCACGCTGCCTGCAGGTGCAGTTACGAACATCCTCACTAGACATGTTTGTCAGAAGCTCATAGGACGCAAGGGCCAGCTGCAGGCTTCAATGGTTGTGTCTCCAGGTGCAGTAGAGCGGTATTCATGGAATGTCCCATCTTATAATGCTGTTACGTTCTCACGGCCATCAGAAAGAGCTAGTAGAATACTGGCTTCTAGGCATGCCTCCTTTTGAGAGCTGAGCTCAGGGCAGGACCGTCCCGCATCCTGGCTGCCTGTAGTCGTAGCTACTAACATCCTTATGTTAGGTGTTGGCAGAGGTTGGAGAAATGCAAGTGGAAGTGTCAGGACTCTACTCACGTGTATCTGAGTTCAATACAGGATTGCCAACGTCCTTGTTCAATTAGAGTGTAGCTCGGGTATACCTCTCCTCGATAAGTGTCTAGCAGACATCGGCCTTCAAAGCATACACACTTTTGAGAGTTGAGCTTCTGGTCTGTACCTCCCCCCTCCTGACTGCCTGTACGTTCCACTTCCACAGCATTTCGTTGTATGCGGGATAGTAGCAGAGTGAAAACCATATCTGCCTTGTCAATTTCGTGCCTAGTGGACAGCTGCCTGCAAGGCATGCACACTCCTTTGGCTTGAGCTTATGGCTTGTACCTCCCATATGCTGACCGCCTGTACGCTTCACTTCCAAAGGATTTCGTTCGATATGGGATGCAAGTTTTGCGAGAGGCAAGTGTCTCTTAGTTCAATCCAGTGACTTCTGAGGAATTCCTCCCTCAGATGGGAGCTACATACTTACTTCCAAACCTGAGTGCCTAGCTGAAAGCTCTCTCTCTGGGGAATTTCCTTCTGCGAGATGAGCTGACACGCAGTTCTTTCCTGTTCCACACTGCATGCAGATGCAGTTACGAACATCCTCACTAGACATGTTTGTCAGAAGCTCATGGGGTGCAAGGGCCAGCTGCAGGCTTCAATGGTTGTGTCTCCAGGTGCAGTAGAGTGGTATTCATTGTATTCGTACCGCCTACAATTCTGCTACATTCTCACGGCCATCAGAACGAGCTAGTATAAAGCTGGCTTCTAGGCATGCTCTGTTGTGAGAGCTGAGCTCAGGGCAGGACCCTCCCACATCTTGCCTGCCCATAGTCATAGCTGCTAACATCTTTACGTGGAGTGCTAGGAGATGTTAGAGAAATGCGACTGGAAGTGTCAGGACTATACTCACGTGTATCTGAGTTCGATACATCGATTGCCAACGTCCTTGTTCAATTAGAGTGTAGCTCGGGTATGCCTCACCTCGATAAGTGTCTAGCAGACATCGGCTTGCAAAGCAGACACACTTCGGAGATTTGAGCTTATAGCCTGTACCTCCCCCATCCTGACTGCCTGTACGTTCTGCTTCCACAGCATTTCGTTGTATGCGTGAGAGTAGCGGAGTGAGAACCAAGTGTCTGCCTTGTCAATTTCGCGCCTAGCGGACAGCTGCCTCCAAGGCATGCACACTCCTTTGGATTGATCTTAGGACTTGAACCTCCCACATGCTGACCGCCTGTACGCTTCGCTTCCAAATGATTTCATTTGATACGGGACACAAGTTTTGAGAAATAAATGTTTCTTAGTTCAATCCAGCAACTTCTGAGGAATTCCTCCCTTAGATGGGAGCTACATACTAACTTCCAAACCTGAGTTACTAGCTGAAAGCTCTCTCTCTGGGGAACTTCCCTCTCGGAGATGAGTTGAAACGTGGTCCTTCCCAGTTCCACACTGCCTGCAGATACAGTTACAAACATACTCACTAGACATGTTTGTCAGAAGCTCATGGGATGCAAAGGGCAAGCTGCAGACTTCAAGGTTGTGTCTCCAGGTGCAGTAAAGCGGTATTCATGGAACATCCTGAATATCAATGCTGCCACGTTCTCATGGCCAACAGAACGCAGTTAGTAGAAAGCTGGCTTCGAGGCATGCCTCCTTTTGAAAGCTGAGCTCAGGGCAGGACCCTCCCGCATCCTGACCTCCCATAGTCATAGCTGCTAACATCCTTATTTTAGGTGTTGGGAGAGGTTGGAGAAATGCAAGTGGAAGTGTCAGGACTGTACTCACGTGTATCTCAGTTCAGTACAGTGATTACCAGCATCCTTGTTTAATTAGAGTGTAGCTTGGGTATACCTTGCCTCGATAAGTGTCTAGCAGACATCGGCCTGCAAAGCATACACACTTCTGAGAGTTGAATTTATGCCTTGTACCTCGCACATGCTGACTGCAGGTACACTTCACTCCTATAAGGCCTAGGCTCGATGCGTGACAGAAGTTTTGTCAGAGGTTAGTGGAAGGTGCTGGCCCACACAATTAGTCTCCAAGCCCAATCCAGAGATATGTGAGGAACTGCTCTCTAGGATTGGTGCTACACACTAAGTTCCATACATGAGAATCTAGTTGAACACAGTGTCCAAAGGGTACTTGCTTCTGAGACTTGAGCTCACCTCCAGTCCCTCACAGTTCCACACGGCCTTCAGATGAAATTTTGAACATCCTCACTAGACGTGTTGGTCAGAAGCTCATAGGACAAAAGGAGCTAGCTGCAGGCTTCAATGCTTGTGTCTCTAGGTGCAATAGAGCGGTATACATGGAAACTCCTGACTTACAAATTAGCTACATTCTCATGGCCATAAGAACGCAGCTAGTGGAAAGGTGCATTCGAGGCATGCTGCTGAGGATCAGAGTCACCAGTTCCAGGTGAGGGACAGGTGGGGCCAGAGTCACTGGTACAGAAGAGGCCAAAGTGAGGACCAGAGTTACCAGGTCCAGGTGAGTCCCGGTGTGGAATAGAGGAACCATGTCCCGATGATGCCCAGGTAGGGACCAGAGTCACCAGGTCCAGATGAGGCCCAGGTGGGGAGCATATTCACTAGGTTCAGGTGAGGCCCAGTTGAGGACCACAGTCACCAGGTCTCGTTGAGGCCTAGAGGGGTACCAGAATCACCTGGTCCAGGTGACATCCAGATGGGGACCAGAGTCACCAGGTCAGGGTGAGGCCCAGAGGGGTTCAAGAGTCATCATGTCAAGGCGAGGCTCAGGTGTGGAACAGAGTAACCAGGTCCCAATGATGCCAAGGTGAGGACCAGAGTCACCAGATCTGGGTGACGCCTAGATAGGATCAGAGTCACCAGTTCCAGGTGAGGTCAAGAAGGAGTCCACAGCAATCAGGTCCAGGTGGGGAACAAGGTCACCAGGAGTGGGTGAGGCCCAGATGGGGACTAGATTCACCAGGTCCAGGTGAGGCCCAGGTGGTGACCAGAGTCACCGGGTCCGGGTGAGGACCAGGTAAGGACCAGATTCACCAGGTCCAAGAGGCCCACGTGGGGACCTGAATCACCAGGTATGGGTGAGGCCCAGGTGGCAACCCCACTCACCAGGTCCAGGTGAAGCCAACCTGCAGGCCATAGTCACCAGATCCAGGTGAGGCCCTGGTGGGGACCAGAGTCCCCAGCTAAATGTGAGGCTAGAAGGACACCACAGTCACCAGGTCCAGGTGTGGTTCATGTGGGAACGAGAGTCACCAGGTCCAGGTGAAACCCAGGTGGGGACCACAGTCACCAGGTCCAGATTGAGGCCTAGGTGGGGGGCCCAGAGTCATCAGGGCCAGGTGAGGCCAAAGTGTGGAGCAAAGTTATCAGGTCCAGGTGAGTCCCAGGTGGGAACCAGTCACCTCGTCCAGGTGAGGCCCACAAGTGTAGTGCCTCCAAGCTCAATCCCTCGATTTCCTAGTAGTTCCTGTCTTAGACTGGTGACTACATACTAAGTTCCATACTAGCTAATAGAACCCTGCATCCAACGGCAACTTACATTCGAGAGTTGGGCTCACACGCAGTCCTTCACAGTTCCACACTGCCTGCAGAATGTCTTTCCAACGTCTTCACCGGAGGTGCTTGTCAAAAGCTTGTGAGACGCAAGTGGAATAATGCAGGCCTGGAAGGTGTCTCCAGGTGGAGTAGAGTGGTATTCTTGGAACCTCCTGAGTTAGAATACTGCTGCGTTCTCAGGGCCAGAAGAATGCAGCTAGTTGAAAGCTGGCTTCTAGACATGCTTCCTTGTGAGAGTTGAGGTGAGGGCAGGACCCTCCCGCAACCTAACTGCCTGTAGACATAGGTCCTAACATCCTTATGTTAGGTGCTGGAAAGGTTGTGAAAAGCATGTAGACGTTTCAGGCTTGTAGTCACTGTGTAACTGAGTTCAATACAGCGATTTCCAACAGCCTTGTTCAATTAAAGTGTAGCTAGGTTCTAACTCCCATAAAAGAGTGGCTAGCAGACATCTGCCTGCAAAGCATACACGCTTCTGAGAGTTGAGCTTATGGGCTTGTACCTCCCACAATCTGACGGCCTGTACGGATCGCTTCCACAGCATTCCCTTCTATGCGGGACAGTAGCGGAGTGAGAACCAAGTGTCTGCATTGTCAATTTCGCGACTACCGGACACCTGCCTCCAAGTGATGCACACTCCTTTGAATGAGCTTATGGCTTGTTCCTCCCACGTGCTGACCGCCTGTACCTTTCACTTCGAAAGGATGTCGTTCGATACGGGACACAAGTTTTGTGAGAGGCAAGTGTCTCCCAGCCCAATCCAACGACTTCTGAGTAATTCCTCCCTCAGAAGGTAGCTACATACTAACTTCCAAACCTGAGTACCTAGTTGAAAGCTGTCTCTCTGGGGAACTTCCTTCTGCAAGATGAGCTGACACGCGGTCCTTCCAGTTCCACACTGCCTACAGATGGAGTTACGAACATCCTCACTAGACATGTTTGTCAGAAGCTCATGGGACGCTAGGGGCAAGCTGCAGGCTTCAACGGTTGTGTCTCCAGGTGCAGTAGAGTTTTATTCATGGAACGACCTGACTTCCAATGCTGTAAAGTGTGGTTAGGTTACGGGTTAGGGTTAGGGTTAGGGTCCTGTTTAAGCTTAGGGTTAGGGTTAGGGTTCAGGTTAGGTTAGGGGTAGGTTCAGGGTTAGGGGTAGGCTACGGGTTAGGGTTAGAGTTAGGTTATGGGTTAGGTTATGGGTTAGGGTACGGGTTAGGTTATGGATTAGGGTATGGGTTAGTGTAGGTTAGGGTTAGGGTACGGGTTAGGGTTAGGTTTAGGGTACGGCTTAGGGTTCGGTTTAGGTTTATGGTTAGGGTTAGGGTACGGGTTAGGGTTAAAGTTAGGGTACTGTTTAGGGTAGGGTTAGGGTTAGGTTACGGGTTAGGGTTAGGGATAGGGTAAGGGTTAAGGTTAGGATTAGGTTACGGGTTAGGGTTAGGATTAGGGATTGGGTTTCGATTAGGTTTAGGGTTGGGGTAAGGTTAGGGTTAGGGTACGGGTTAGAGTTTGGGTTAGGGTACGGGTGAGGGTTAGGGTAAGCGTTTAGGGTTAGTGTTAGGGTTTGGGTTAAGGTACGGGTTAGGGTTAGGTTTAGGGTTAGGTTTAGGGTTAGGGTATGGATAGGGTTAGGTTTTAGGGTACTGTTTAGTGTTAGGGTTAGTGTTAGGGTTACAGGTTAGGGTTACGGTTAGGGTTAGAGTACGGGTTAGGGTTAGAGTTAGAGTTTGGGTTATATTTAGGGTTAGGGTTAGTGTTAGGGTTATGATTAGGGTTCGGTTTAGGCTTAGGTTTAGGGTACAGATTAGGGTTAGGGTACGGGTTAGGGTTAGGGTTTGGGTACGGTTTAGAGATATGGTATGGATTATGTATGGGTTAAGGTATGGGTTAGGGTACTGGTAACAGTTAGGGTTTGGGTTAGGTTTAGGGTACGGGTTAGGGTTAGGTTTAGGGTTAGGGTTAGGGTACAGGATAGGGTTAGGTTTAGGGTTAGTGTTAGGGTTTGGGTTAGGGTACGGGTTAGGGTTAGGTTTATGGTACTGTTTAGGGTTAGGGTTAGGTTTGGTTACTGGTTTAGGGTTGAGTGTAGGTTACAGGTTCGGGGTAGTGTTAGGGTTAGGTTTCGGTTAGGGTTAGGGGTAGGGTTAGGGTTTTAGGGTTAGGGTAGGGTACTGTTTAGGGTTAGGTATAGTGTTAGGTTTTAGTTTACGGGTTAAGGGTTAGGGTTAGGTTATGGTTATGGGTTAGGGTTCGGGTTAGGTATGGGATACGTTTAGGGTAGGGTTAGGGAATGGGTTAGGGTAGGGTTGGGTTAGTCTTAGGTTATGGGTTCAGGTTAGGGTTAGGGGTGGGGTATGGGTTTGTTTATGGGTTAGGGTACGGGTACGGTTATGGGTTAGTGTACAGGTTAGTGTTAGGGTTTGGGTTAGGGAACAGGAATAGGGTTTAGGTTTGGGTACTGGGTTAGGGTACAGGTTAGGTACGGTTTAGGGTTAGGGTACGGGTTAGAGTTAGGGTTCAGGTTAGTGGGTTGGGGGTTAGGGTTAGGTTTAGGGTAGGGTTAGGTTTAGGGTTACGGTACGGGTTAGCGTACGCATTAGGGTTAGGGTTATGGTACGGGTTAGGATTAGGGTACAGGAGAGTTAGTGTTAGAGTTAGGGTACGGTTTGGGTTAGAGTTAGGGTTAGGTACGGCTTCGTTTAGGTTTAGTGTTTAGGGTTAGGTTAAGGTACACGTTAGGGTTAGGGTAACTGTTTAGGGTTAGGTTTAGTTTACGGGTTAGGGTTAGGGTTAAGGTTAGTTTACGTGTTAGGGATAGGGTTTGGGTGAGGTTTAGGGTTAGGTTAGGGTAGGGTTAGGTTTTAGAGATAGGGTTAGGGTTATGATTAGTGCTAGGGTTAGGTTAGGGGTAGTTTTAGTGTGAGGGTACGGGTATGGTTTAGGGTTAGGGTAGGGTAACGGTTTAGGGTCAGGGTACGGGTTAGGGTTAGTGTACGGGTTAGGGTTAGTGTTAGGGTTAGGGGTTAGGGTTAGGGTTATAGTTATGGTTAAGGATTAGGGTTAGGTTTAGGGTTAGGGGTTAGGGGTTCGGGTTCGGGTTAGGGTTAAGGGTTATGGTTAGGGTTAGGGGTTAGGGTTATGGTTAGGGTTAGGAGTTAGGGTTAGGTTTTGGGTTAGGGTTAGGGTTATGGTTAGGGTACGGCTTAGGGTTAGGTTTAGGGTTAGTGTTAGGGTTAAGGTACACGTTTGGGTTAGGGTTAGGGTACTTTTTAGGGTTAGGGTTAGGTTTAGTTTATGGGTTAGTGTTAGGATCAGGGTTAGGTTTAGTTTACGTGTCAGGGATACGGTTAGGGTGAGGTTAGGTTTAGGTTAGGGTTAGGGTTAGGGTTTGGTTTAGAGATAGGGTTAGGGTTATGATTAGAGTTAGGGTTAGGTTTAGGGGTAGTTTTAGTGTTAGGGTACGGGTTATGGTTAGGGTTTGGTAGGGTACGGTATAGGGTTTAGGGTACGGGTTAGGTTAGTTTTAGGGTTAGTATTAGGGTACGGGTAGGTTTAGTGTTAGGGTACCATTTAGGGTTAGTGTACGGTTAGCGTTAGGGTTGGGGTTAGCGTCAGGGTTAGGGCACGGGTTAGGATTAGGGTTAGGGTATTGTTTGGGTTAGGGTCAGGGTTAGATTTAGGTTATGTTGTAGGGTACGGGTTAGGGTTAGGATACGGGTTAGGGTTAATGTACGGGTTAGGGTTGGGGTTAAGGTATGGTTTAGGGTTAGGGTACTGGGTAGGGTTAGAGTACGGGTTACGGTAGGGTTAGGTTACGGTTAGGGTCAAGGGGTTAGGGTTAGGTTTAGGGTTAAGTGTTGAGGTTAAGGGTTACGGATAGCGTTAGGGGTCATGGTTAGGGGTTAGGGTACTGGTTAGGGTACGGTTAGGGTTAGGGTTAGGTTACGGGTTAGTGTATGGGTTAGGTTTCAGGTAGGTTTTAGGGTTAAGGTAGGGTTAGTGTTAGGGTTAGGTTTAGGGTTAAGGTTAGGGTGAGGGGTTAGGGTTAGTGTTAGGGTTAGGGGTTAGGGTTAGGGTTAGGGTACGGGTTACGGTATAGAGTAAGGGTTACGGTAGGGTAGGGTACGGGTTAGGGTTAGGGTATGGTTAGGATTAGGTTACAGTGTTTAGGGTACGGGTTAGGGTTTAGGGTACAGGTTATTTTTAGTGTTGTAAGGGTTAGGGGTAGGATTACTGTACAGGATAGGGTTAGGGTACGGGTTAGGGTTAGGTTAGGGTACGGGTTAGAGTTACGGGTTATAGGTTAGGGTTAGGTTTAGGTTACGGGTGAGTGTTAGGGTTAGGGTACGGGTTAGTGTATGGGTTAGGTTTCATGTTAGGTTTAGGGTTAGTTTTATGAGTAGGGGTTAGGGTTAGTGTTAGGTTTAGTGTTAGGGTTAGGGTTAAGTGTAGGTTAAGGTTGTTAGGGATAGATGTTAGGTTTAGGGTTAGGGGTTAGGGTTAGGTTAGGGTTAGGGTTAGGTTTAGGGTTAGGGTTAGGGGTTAGGGTTAGTGTTAGTGTTAGGGTTAAGGTTAGGGCTTAATGTTAGGGTTAGGGTTAGGGTTTGGGTTAGTGTTAGGATTAGGGTTAGAGTTAGGGTTTAGGGTTAGGGTTAAGGCTTAGGGTTAGGTTTAGGGTTAGTGGTAGGGGTTAGGTCATGGGTTAGGGGTTAGGGTTAGGTTTTGGTTTGGGGTTAGGGTTAGGTTTTGTTTTAGGGTTAGGTTTATGGGTTAGGGTTTAGGGTTAGGGTTAGGGTTAGGGTTAGGGTTAGAGGTTAGAGGTTAGGGTTATGGTTATGGTTAGGTATGTGTTAGGGTTAGGGTTAGGATATGGCTTAGGGTACAGGTTAGGGTATGGGTTAGTGTTAGAGTACTGGTTAGGGTTAGGGTTAGGGGACAGGTTAGTGTACGGGTTAGGGTAAGTGTTAGGGTACGGGTTAGGGTTGGGGGTACAGTTTAGTGTTAGGGTACCTGTTAGGGTTAGGGTACTGATTAGGGGTTACGGTACAGCTTAAGTTAGGGTTAGTGTTCGGGTTAGGGTTTAGGGTTTAGGGTAGGGTTAGGGTTAGTATTACGATTAGGTGGTTAAGGGTTAGGGTTAAGGGTTAGGGTTAGGATAGGTTTAGTGTTAGGGGTTAGGGGTTAGGGTTAGGGATTTGATTCGAATCAATTCTTTTTTTTATGTTTTAAAGATTTTTTGTAATTTATTATGATATGACATAGAGAGAGGCAGAGACACAGGAGGAAGGAGAAAGCAGGCTCCATGCAGAAGCCCGATGTGGGACTCGATCCCAGGTCTCCAGGATCATGCCCGGGCTGCAGGCAGCGCTAAACCGCTGCGGCCACCGGGGCTGCCCTCGATTCTTTTTGATTCGATTCGATTGGATTCATTTCTTTTCAATTCGATTCTTTTCGATTCGATTATTTTAGATTCGATTCGATTATTTCCGATTAAATTCGATTATATTCGATTCAAATCGATTAGATTATTTTCGATTCGATTGGATTATTTAGATTTGATTAGATTATTTTGATTCAATTCGATTGGATTATTTTTTATTCGATTTGATGCAAATCGATTCTTTCGATTATCGATTTGATGCAATTAATTTCGATTCGATTTGATTATTTTCGATTCGATTCGATTGATTCGATTCAAATAATGTTTATTAATTTTATTTATTATTTATGATTAGTCACAGAGAGAGAGAGAGAGGCGCAGAGACACAGGCAGAGGGAGAGGCAGGCTCCATGCACCGGGAGCCAGATGTGGGATTTGATCCCGGGTCTCCAGGATCGCGCCCTGGGCCAAAGGCAGGCGCCAAACCGCTGTGCCACCCGGGATCCCCGATTCGAATAATTTCAATTCGATTCAATAATTTTTGATTCATTTCAATTCAATTTGATTATTTTCGATTCAATTTGATTGGATTCGTTTTGATTATTTTCGATTCGATCCAATTATTTTTGATTCGATCGATTCTTTTCGATTCGATTCGATTATTTTCGATTCAATTCGATCGATTCGGTTTGATTATTTTCAACTCAATTCAATCAATTCGGCTCAATTATTTTCGATTTGATTCGATTATTTTCGATTCGATAAGATTACTTTTGATTCGATTATTTTCGATTCGATTTCATTATTTTCAATTCAATTCAATTAGATTATTTTCGATTCGATTCAATGCGAATCGATTATTTTCGATTAGATTCGATTCAATTATTTTCGATTTGATTTGATTCGATTATTTTCAATTCGATTCAATTTGATTATTTTCATTTTGATTCGGTTCAATTCAATTCTATTATTTTCGATTCGATTCGTTTCGTATTGATTCGAATCGTTTTGATTCAATTTGATTATTTTCGATTTGAATCGATTCTTTTCGATGCGATTCTTTTCGATTCGGTTTGATATTTTCGATTCGAATCAACTCGATTCTTTTTGATTCGAGTACGTAAGATTCGATTCGATTCTTCGATTCGATTCGATATGATTCTTTTCGGTTCTATTCGATTCGATTCTTTCGATTCAATTCGATATGATTCGATTCTTTTCGATTCCATTCGATACGATTCGATTTTATTCTTTTCATTTTGATTCAATTCATTTCGATGCTATTCAATTCGATTCGTTTCGAATCGATTCGATTCTTTTCGATTCAATTCGATACTTTTCGATTCGATTTGATTCGTTTTGATTCGATTCGATTCTTTTCGATTCAATTCGATTAGATTCTTTTCGATTCGATTTGATTCGTTTTGATTCGATATGATTTGATTTGATCTTTTCGATTTGATTCGATTCAATTCGATTCTTTTCAATTCGATACGATTCTTTTCGTTTCGATTCGATTCTTTTCGATTTGATTAGATTCTTTTCAATTTGATTCAATTTGATTCTTTTCGATTTGATTCTTTTCGCTTCGATTCGATTCTACTCGATTCATTTCGAATCGATTCGATTCTTTTTGATTCGATCTATTTGATTCTTTTCGATTCAGTTCGATTCGATTCGATTCTTTTCGATTTGATTCAATTCTTTTCCACTCTGATTCGATTCATTTTGATTTTTTTCAATTCGTTTCAATTCGAATCTATTCGATTCTTTTCGATTCAATTCGATTCAATTCGATTCTTTTAGATTCAATTCGATTCGATTCAATTCCATTCAATTCAATTCTTTTCGATGCGAATCAATTCGATTCGATTCTATTTGATTCGATCTATTCGATTATTTTCGATTCGGTTAGATTCGATTCAATTCTTTTCGATTCGATTCGATTCTTTTCCATTCGATCTGATTAGATTCGTTTTGAATTTTTTCGATTCGATTTGATTCGAATCTATTCGATTCTTTTCGATTCAATTCAATTCTTTTCGATTCAATTCAATTTGATTCAATTGCATTCGATTCGATTCTTTTTGGTTCGATTCGATTCTTTTCAATTCAATTCTTTTCGATTCGATTCTTTTCGATGCTATTCGATTCTATTCGATACGATTCGATTCTTTTCGATTCGATTCGATTCGATTTGATTTGATTCTTTTCAATTCAATTAGATATGATTTGATTCTTTTCAATTCAATTCAATACCATTCGATTCTTTTCGATTCAATTCAATTTGATTCTTTTCTATTCGATTCGATTTGATTGTTTACGATTTGATTCGATACAATTGGATTCTTTTCGTTTCGATTTGATTCTTTTGATTCGATTCTTTTGATTTGATTCGATTCTTTGGATTCGATTCGATACTGTTCGATTCGATTCAATTCTTTTGGATTCTATTTGATTCATTTCGATTCTTGATGCGATTCGAATCTTTTCACTTTGCTTCAATTCGATTCTACTCTATTCATTTCAAATCGATTCGATTCTTTTTGATTTGATCTATTCAATTATTTTCTATTCGGTTCGATTCGATTCAATTCTTTTCGATTTGATTCGATTCTTTTCCATTCGATCTTATTAGATTCGTTTCGAAATTTTTCAATTCAATTCAATTCAAATCTATTTGATTCTTTTCGATTCAATTCGATTCAAATTCCTTTCTTTTCAAATTGATTTGATTCGATTCGATTCTTTTTGATTCCATTCGAATCGATTTTTTCGATTCAATTCTTTTAGATTCGACTCTTTTCGATTCAATTCATTTGGATTCGATTCTTTTCGATTCAATTAGATTCTTTTCGATTCGATTCAGTTCTTTTCGATTCAATTTGATTCGATTCGATTCTTTTCGATTCAATTTGAGTCGATTCTTTTTGATTCGAATCGATACTTTTCTACTCTTTTCGATTTGATACGATTCGATTATTTTCGATTCGATACCATTTGATTCGTTCTTTTTTTGAATCAATTCGATTCTTTTCGATTCGACTCTTTTCGATTCGATTCATTTGGATTCGATTCTTTTCGATTCGATTCAATTAGATTCTTTTCGATTCGATTCTTCTTGATTCGATTCGATTAGATTTTTTTCGTTTCGATTCGATAGTTTTCTATTCCTTTCTTTTCTATTCGATTCGATTAGATTCTTTTCGATTTGATTCAATTCGATTCGAATCTTTCTATTCGAGTCTTTTTGATTTGAATTCCTTTCTTTTCGAATCGATTCAATTCGATTCTTTCGATTCGATTCAATTCTTTTTGATTTGATTCGATTTGATTCGATTATTTTCACTTCGATTCGATTCTTTTGATTCGGTGCGATTCGATTCGATTTTTTTCGATTCAATTCGATTAGATTCTTTTCGATTTGAGTCTTTTCGATTCGAATTTCTTTCTTTTCAAATCGATTTAATTCGATTCTTTTTGATTCGATTCGATTCTTTTTGATTCGATTCGATTCTTTTTGATTTGATTCTTTTCAGGTCGATTCGATTCGGTTTTTTTTGAATCAATTCGATTCTTTTCGATTCTACTCTTCGATTCAATTCTTTTGGATTCATACTTTTGGATTCGATTCGATTCTTTTCGATTCGATTCTTTCCGATTAGATTTGATTCTTTTCGATTCAATTCGATTCGATTCTTTACAATTCGATTCGATTCTTTTCAATTCGATTCGATTATTTTCAATTCGATTCGATTCAATTCGATTCGTTTTTTTCTAAACGATTCGATTCTTTTTGATTCCATTCCTTTCAACTCGATTCATTTGGATTCGATTCTTTTCGATTCAATTCGATTCGATTCTTTTTGATTCGATTCGATTCGATTCTTTTTGATTCGTCTCTTTTCGATTCTATTCGAATCTTTTCGATTCGATTAGATTCTTTTCGATTCAATTTGATTCGATCCGAAACTCTTCAATTCTTTTCAATTCAATTCGATTGTTTTTGATTCGAATTGATTCAATTCTTTTCGATTCGATTCGATTGTTTTCGATTCGATTCGATTTTTTCTATTCGATTCTTTTTATTTGATTTGTTTCGATATTTTCGATTCGATTTGATTCTTTTTGATTCGTTTTGGATCGATTCGATCCTTTTTGATTCGATTCGATTCGATACGATTCTTTTCGTTTTGATATGATAGTTTTCGATTCGTTTCTTTTGATTCTATTCGATTCGATTCTTTTTGTTTTGATTCGATTTGATTCGAATCTTTTGATTCGAGTCTTTTCGATTCGAATTCCTTTCTTTTAGAATCGATTCGATTCAATTCTTTTCGATTCGATTGAATTCGATTCGATTCTTTTCACTTCCTTTCGATTTGATTCTTTTGATTCGGTGCGATTCGAGTCGATTTTTTTGATTCGATTCTTTTTTATTCGATTCGATTCCTTTCAATTTGATTCGATTCTTTTTATTCTTTTCAATACAATTTGATTCGTTTTTTTCAAATTGATTGTTTTTGATCGACTCTTTTCGATTCGATTCATTTGGATTCGATTTGTTTCGTTTGGATTCGATTCGATTCCTTTCGATTCGATTCTTTTCGATTTGATTCGATTCTTTTAAAATCGATTCAATTCAATTCGATTCTTTTCGATTCGATTTTTTTCGATTCGTCGATTCGATCCTTTTCGATTCGATTCTTTTCGATCCGATTCCATTCTTTTCGATTCAATTCGATTCTTTTCGATTTGATTCTTTTCGACTCAATTCGATTATTTTCTTTCGATTCGATTCAATTCGAATCTATTCGATTCAATTCTTTTCGATTCGATTATTTTCGATTCGATTAGATTTTTTATTCATTTTGAATTGATTCGATCCTTTTTGTTTCGATTCGATTTGATTTTTTCATTCGATACGATTTTTTTCGTTTCGATATGATAGTTTTCAATTCGTTTCTTTTCGATTCTATTCGATTCGATTCTTTTTGTTTCGATTCAATTTGATTCGAATCTTTCGATTCGAGCCTTTTCGATTCAAATTCCTTTCTTTTAGAATCGATTCGATTCAATTTTTCAGTTCCATTCCATTCAATTCTTTTTTTGAAACAATTTGATTCTTTTTGATGCCACTCTTTTCGATTAGATTCATTTGGATTCGATTCTTTTCGATTCGATTAGATTTGATTCTTTTCGATTCAAGTCGAGTCAATTTTTTGATTCCATTCGAATCTTTTCGGTTCGATTAGATTTTTGATTTAATTCGATTCGATTCGAAACTCTTCGATTGAATTCTTCTCGATTCGATTCTTTTTGATTCGATTCTTTTCGATTCGATTCATTTCTTTTCAATTTCATTTTTTTCTATTCGATTCTTTTTTATTTGATTTAATTATTTTCGATTCGATTCGATTTTTTTGGTTTCAAAACGATAGTTTTCGAATCGTTCTTTTCGATTCTATTCAATGCGATTCTTTTTGTTTCGATTCGATTTGATTCAAATCTTTCAATTCGAGTCTTTTCGATTCAATTCTTCCTTTCTTTTAGTATCGATTCGATTCGATTCTTTTCGATTCAATTCGATTTGATTCGATTCGATTCTTTTCACTTCCATTCAATTCGATTCTTTGGATTCGGTGTGATTCGATTCGATTTTTTTGGATCTGATTCGATTCGATTCGATTCAATTCGATTCTTTTCGATTCGATTCGATTCAGTTCGATTCTTTTCGATTCGATTTGATTCTTTTCGATTCAATTCAATTCGTTTCTTTAGATTTGATTTGATTTGATTTTTTTCGATTCGATTCTTTTCGATTCTATTCTATTCTTTCGATTTGATTCTTTTTGATTCGAATAGATTCTTTTCAATTCGATTTGATTCGATTCGATTCAATTCTTTTTGATTCGATTCAGTTTGATTTGAATCTATTCTATTCGATTATTTTCAATTCGATTCTTTTCGATTTGGTTCGATTCAGTTCTTTTCGATTCATTTTGATTTGATTATTTTGATTCGATTCTTTTCGATTCGATTTGAATCTATTCTATTCGATTCTTTTCAATTCGATTCTTTTCGATTTGATTCGATTCAGTTCTCTTCGATTTGATTCGATTTGACTCTTTTCGATTCGATTCTTTCTGATTCAATTCGATTCTTTTTGATTCAATTCGATTTGATTCTTTTCGATTCAATTCAAATCGATTCGATTCATTTGGATTCAATTATTTTCGATTCGATTTGATTTCTTTTCGATTCAATTCGATTCGATTCTTTTCGATTCGATTCATTTCTATTCAATTTGATTCGATTCGATCCTTTTCGATTCGATTCAATTCTTTCGATTCGATTCTTTTCCATTCAATTCTTTCCGATTCGATTCTTTTCCATTCGATTCGATATTTTCGATTCGATTCAATTCTTTTTTATTAGATTTTTTACGATTCTTTTCGATTCGATTCAATTTTTTCGATTTGATTTGATTCTTTCCATTCGATATGATTCGATTCGATCCTTTTCGATTTGATTCGATTCTTTTCGATTCAATTCGATTTGATCTTTTCCGATTCGATTCTCTTCGATTTGATTCGATTCGATTCAATTATTTTCGATTCAATTCAATTCAATTCCATTATTTTCGATTGTAGTCTATTCGAATCGATTATTTTCAATTAGATTCGATTATTTTCTATTCGATTCGTTTCGATTCGAATATTTTTGATTCGATTCGTTTCGATTCGATTCGATTCGATTATATTCGAGTTGATTCGATTCGATTATTTTTGGTTCTATTCGTTTCGATTCGAATCGTTTCAATTCGATTCGACTCGATTATTTTTATTCGATTCGAGTCTATTATTTTCGATTCGACTCGTTTCGATTCGTTTATTTTCGATTGATTCGTATCGATTCGATTCGATTCGAGTATTTTCGATTAAATTCGTTTCGATTTGAATCGATTCAATTATTTTTGATTCGATTCATTTCGATTCGTTTTGATTCGATTATTTTCGATTCGATTCGTTTCAATTCGATTCGATTCGATTATTTTCAATTCGAATCGATTATTTTCGATTTGATTCGATTCGATTATTTTTTTAAAGATATATGTTTTTTTAATTTATTTATGATAGTCACAGAGAGAGAGAGAGAGGCAGAGACATAGGCAGAGGGAGAAGCAGGCTCCATGCACCAGGAGCCCGATGTGGGACTCAATACGGGTCTCCAGGATCGCGCCCTGGGCCAAAGGCAGGCGTCAAACCGCTGCGCCACCCAGGGATCCCTGATTCGATTATTTTTGATTCGATCATTTCGATTCTATTCTTTTTGATTCAATTCAATTCGATTATTTTAGATTTGTTTTGATTCGATTCGATTTGATTTTTTATTCAATTCATTTCGATTCGATTATTTTCTATTCGAATCATTTCGATTCGATTCGATTATTTTTTATTCGTTTCGATTCCATTCGATTATTTTTTATTCAAATTGTTTCGATTCTATTCAATTCGATTATTTTCGATTCAATTCCTTTCGATTTGGTTATTTTCGATTCGATTCGATTCCATTCGATTACTTTTGATTCAATTCGTTTCGAGTCGATTCGATTCGATTATTTTCCGTTCTATTCATTTCGATTAGATTCATTAGATTATTTTCGATTCAATTCGTTTCGATTCGGTTCCATTCGTTTCAATTCGATTATTTTTGATTCGATTCGATTCGATTATTTTCTATTCGATTCGTTTCGATTCGATTATTTTTGATTCGATTCGTTTTGATTCGATTTGATTCGATTATTTTCGAGTTGATTCGATTCGATTATTTCAGTTCTATTCGTTTCGATTAGATTCGATTCGATTATTTTCGATTCAATTCATTTCGATTCGTTTATTTTCGATTCGAATCGTTTCGATGTGATTCGATTCGAGTATTTTCGATTCAATTCGTGTCGATTCAATTTGATTCAATTATTTTTGATTCGATTCATTTCGATTCGATTCAATTTTTTTCGATTCGATTCTGTTCGATTTGATTAGATTCTTTTCGATCGACGTTTGATTCATTCGATCGATTCATT
>NW_023331104.1:0-45118 GCF_011100685.1 Canis lupus familiaris | reverse complement strand
TCGGGACAGTCTAGAAAAAAAATTGATAGTTTTCAGGATTACAAGTATCACATTTCGTAAAAATAATTGTAATATTCACCATTACCAAATGAACACCATTACAAAAAGAACACAGGTTTTGGAGATCATTCAAATACAGATTCAAATCTCAGTTCCGCCATTTACTAACCTACATTTTCTCATGGGGTGAAGATTATAAGAGATTTAATAGTCCCAAAATGTTACTTTTCTTACCCCTGATTATTATACAAAGTCTTCCTCAAAAAGTTAAATAAAAATAGAGCTATCCGGGATCCCTGGGTGGCGCAGCGGTTTAGCGCCTGCCTTTGGCCTAGGGCGCGATCCTGGAGACCCTGGATCGAATCCCACGTCGGGCTCCCGGTGCATGGAGCCTGCTTCTCCCTCTGCCTATGTCTCTGCCTCTCTCTCCCTCTCTCTCTCTGTGACTATCATAAATAAATAAAAATTTAGGGAAAAAAAAAGATACAAACATAGTGATTTGAAAGGGCACCAGCACCCCAACGTTTAAAGCAGCAATGACCACAATAGCCAAACTACAGAAAGCCCGATGCCCATTGACAGATGAATGGATAAAGAAGATGCAGTGTGTATAAATACAATGGAATATTACTCAGCCATCCTAAAGAATGAAATCTTGCCATTTGCAATAACATAGATGGGACTTAAGAGTATTATACTAAGTGAAATAAGTTAGAGAAAGACAAATACCATATGATTTCAATCCTATGTGGAATTTAAGAAACAAAACGGAGGTGCATAGCGGAAGAGAGGGAAAAAGATAAAAATCAGAGAGAGAGACAAACCGTAAGAGACTCTTAATCATAGGAAATAAACTGAGGGTTGTTGGAGGGGAGAGGGTTGGGGCAATGGGGTAATTGGGTGATGGTAATTAAGGAGGGCTCTTGAAGTAATAAGCACTAGATGATGTATGCAACTGATGGATCACTGAATTCTACCTCTGAAACTAATAATACGCTATATGTTAATTAATTTGAATTTAAAAATTTTAAAAAGGGGATCCCTGGGTAGCTCAGTGGTTTAGCGCCTGCCTTTGGCCCAGGGTGGGATTCCTGGAGACCAGGGATCGAGTCCCATGTCAGGCTCCCTGCATGGAGCCTGCTTCTCCCTCTGCCTGTGTCTCTGCCTCTCTCTCCCTATCTATCATGAATAAATAAAAAAATCTTAAAAAAAATTTTTTTAAATACTTTCTTTACCAAAATGTCTTAAAATAAAAATCTATCCCTAGGTAATTTAAATTAAAAAAACTAACAATAAGGGCAGCCCCGGTGGCGCAGCGGTTTAGCACCGCCTGCAGCCCAGCGCGGGATCCTGGGGACCCTGGATCGAGTCCCACATCAGGCTCTCTGTATGATGCCTGCTTCTCCCTCTGCCTGTGTCTCTGCCTCTCTCTCTGTCTCTATGACTAAATAAATAAAATCTTTTAAAAAAACTAACAATAAGAAATGTCATTATTGGGACGCCTGTGTGGCTCAGTGGTTGAGCATCTGCCTTCGGCTCAGGGTGTGATCCCAGAGTCCCACATCAGGCTCCCTACATGGAGCCTGCTTCTCCTCCCTCTGCCTCTGTCTCTGACTCTCTCATGAATAAATGAATACAATATTTTTAAAAATTAATTATTTTATTATATTTAAAATTTTTCAAATGTGTTTGAATGATTTATAATTGCATGACGATCTCTTATAAGAGAAAATATTAAAATTTAGTTTCTAGTAGTATTTATTTGGGCAAGTTGGCATTACAAACAGTTTAAGTTGCTTTTGTTTGTCAAAATGCTAAGGACAAATGATTATCTAACATCAGCTCCTTCCAGGAATGTGAGAAAAATAATAAGGCTTGTGGGGTAATGGTTCAGGAATGAAAACCACAGACACACACAGACAACAGAAAGGCATAATCAAAATATTGACAATAAACATAGAAAGAGATGGACTGAAAGAACAGACACTAAAGAAATGTTTTGTTTTTTTTTCCCCCATGTAAGGAAAACGTAGGGTACGGGAAAGTCATGTACAAAAAAATGCAGGGGGGACAGCCATGGTGGTTCAGTGGTTGAGTGTCTGCATTCGGCCCAGGGCGAGATCCTGGAGCCTCAGGATCGAGTCCCATGTCAGGCTCCCTGTATGGAGCCTGCTTCTCCCTCTGCCTGTGTCTCTGCCTCTCTGTGTGTGTGTGCTGTGTGTGTGTCTGTCATGAATAAATAAAACCTTTAAAAAATGCAGGAAGAAGAAGAAAAAAGAAAAACATAAGACGTGGACCAATCAAGCATGATCTTAAGGCAGGGAAAAATGTAAGTTAAAAAAGGCCTGTGGAAAAAAATGGTTAGGTTAGTATTAACTTATTAGTTTAACACTAATTAATTATTAATTAGTATTAATACTAACCTAACCATTTTTCCACAGGCCACACTATATGTGTGTATATGTGTGTGTGTATATGTATGTATGTATGTATAGTTAGGAATATATAATGAACAGCCGCCTCTGTTTTATATATACAGGTAACATTATATAATAGATTTATAAAACTGTAATTGAAAAAAGTTTAAGAGACTTTTGTTATACTATATCCCTAATAATACTGACTTTTCTTACTCTACATTTATTTGTTTATAAATACTGTAATAAGGAATTTAGTTCTGGATGCCTGGGTGGCTCAGTGGTTGAGTGTCTGCATTCGGCTCAGGGCATGATCCTGGAGTCTCGGGATCTAGTCCCACATCATTGTGTGTGTCTCTCATAAATAAAAATAAAATCTAAAAGTAAGATTTTACTTTTTTCACCATAAGTAAATTTTTCAAGATAGTGGTCATCTCTCACAACCTGGAAGGTATAAATTATCACTAGAGCGAGAAAAAAATTGAAAAAGAAATGTTTCAAACACATCAACTTTCCACGTGGAATAAGAACTGGTAATGAAAAATTCTAATAAGAAATGTATACCTTGAAAGCCTACATCTAATGTAATATAGATGGGGTTTAAAAAACAAAAGGTGAGAATTTTTATCTAAAATTCTAAGTTGACAATTGAAGGATACTAAAAAACAACTTTCTTTCTTATTTATTTCTTTATTTCCTCAACATAATTCATTGAGCTTGTAAATCCTAAATGGAAAAAGGAAATATAAATTTGAACTATACTTTTTAAATTTATATATTTATGACATATTATGCATAATACTTATAACATTCCATTTTACAGAATTCCATCTGTCTGCTCACTTATTCACATTAGAAAAATATTAAATTGCTTCTTCCAAGCAGATCTTATTTTAGGTGTTCCAGGAGAAGCACGACTATGTTTCCTAACATAATCTACTACCTTATAATGAAGCACAGTCTTTAAAATGAATAGGTAAATAAATAGAAAAATATCTAAAATTTAAATTTTAACATCGGACACAAGGACTATGAGTAGATATTTTTAGCACTTTATTATAAAAGAATTCTGAGAATGGACATTTTACCATGTGGTTATGAAGAGCCTCCGCTTCTAGAGCTGATTATTGTTTTAGGCAATACTTGTATTCTTCACTTAGAAAAAGAGTGTTAACTACACTCTTAATGGAATGATTTCAAAAACACAGTGGAATACCATAGCAATATAAATTTTGAGAGAACAATCCCTGATTTTCCACAATTTCTATTATTTAGTCTAAATGTAACAAAAAGGATAGAAATAGAGAACTGAGTCCTCTCTGGTAAAACTATATGCTAACATGATAAAAAAAAAAGTCCAATAAAGAAAAATATCCAAGAAAAAAAACCTACAATAATTGGATCCACTAAAGATTTCAGTTAGCATGAGTATTATAAAGTCATGATAGCAATAAATAAATTCATTAAATGAATCAATAAAATCAATGTTAGTAGAATTTAAAAATCACAACAGTAAGAATTCTGATCCCTGACCAAATGTCATTTTCTCTCCAACATGGGAAAGCTTTTCCCAATAAAAGTTTGCTGTCATTATATATGTTCCAACCTATTTTTTCTGCCGACTTACCAAAGTAAAAAAAAAAAAATTCAACTTGCCATTTCTCTAAAATGTTACTGACCAACCTTCCATTACAAACATAAAAAGACATCAGATAAGTTAAACTTTATCCCAAGAAGGTAGTAGGAGATGAAGAGGGACACTCTATCATACTAAAGGATCTCTCCAAAAAGATGACCTAACAATCATGAATATGTATGCCCAAATTGCAGGGAACTGCCAAGTATAACAATTAATAACCAATGTTAGGACATACTTAGATAATAATACACTATACTTGGTGACTTCAATCTAGTGCTTTCTACACTCGATAGGTCTCCTAAGTACAACATCTCCAAAGAAACAAGCGCTTTAAATGATACACTGGACCAGATGGATTTCACAGATATTTACAGAAATTTACAACCAGACGCAACTGAATCACATTCTTCTCAAGGGCACATGGAACTTTCTCCAGAATAGGCCACATACTGGGTCACAAATCAGGTCTTAAACGATACCAAAAGATTGGGATTGTCCCCTACATATTTTCAGACCATAATGCTTTGAAACTAGAACTAAACCACAAGAAGAAATATGGAAGGATTTCAAACACGTGGAGGTTAACGACCATCCTGCTAAACGATTAAAGGGTCAACCAGAAAATTAGAGAAGAATTAAAAAGATTCCTGGAAACTTATGAGAATGAAGATACAACCGTTCAAAATCTTTGGGAACAGCAAAAGCAGTCCTGAGGGGGAAATACATCGCAAGACCAGCATCCGTCCCCAAACTGGAAAGAACTCAATGCAAAAGCTAACCTTGCACCTAAAGGAGCTGGAGAAGGAACAGCAACGGAAACCTTCAACCAGCAGAAGACAATTAATAAAGATTCGAGCAGAACTCAATGAGATAGAGACCAGAAGAAACTGTGGAACAGATCAACAAAAACCAGGAGTTGGTTCTTTGAAAGAATTAATAAGACAGATAAACTATTAGCCAACTTATTAAAAAGAAGAGAGAGAAGACCCCAAATTAATAAAATCATGAACGAGAGGGAGGGATCACCACCAACACCAAGGAAATACAAACGATTTTGAAAACTTAGTATGAGCAGCTTTACGCCAATAAATTAGGCAAATCGAGAAGAAATGGGTGCATTCCTGGAAAACCACAAACTACAAAACTGCAACAGGAAGACATAGAAAACCTGAACAGGCCAATAACCAGGGACGAAACTGAAGCAGTCATCAAAAACCTACCAAGACACAAAAGTCCGGGGCCAGATGGCTTCCCAGGGGAATTCTATCAAACGTTTAAAAGAACAAACCATACCTATTCCACTAAAGCTGTTATGAAAGATAGAAAGGGATGGAGTACTTCCAAAGTCGTTCTAATGAGGCCAGCATCACCTTAATTGCAAAACCAGACACAGACCCCACCAAAAAGGAGAATTATAGACCAATACCCTGATGAACACGGACGCAAAAAATTCTCAACAAGATACTAGCCAACAGGGATCCGACAATACATTAAGAAGATGATTCACCATGACCCAGTGGGATTTATCCCCGGATGCAAGGCTGCTTCAACACTTGGTAAAGCAATCATGTGATTCATCATTCAGCAAGAGAAAGAACCAAGAACCACATGATCCTCCCAATAGATGCAGAGAAAAGCATTTGACAAAATACAACATCCATTCCTGATCAAAACTCTTCAGAGTGTAGGGATAGAGGGAACATTCCTCAGCATCTTAAAAGCCATCTACGAAAATATCGTTCTCAAATGGGGAAACACTGGGAGCCTATCCCCTAAGATCAGGAAACAAGACAGGGATGTCCACTCTCACCATTGCTATTCAACATAGTACCAGAAGTCCTAGCCTCGGCAATCAGGCAACAAAAAGAAATAAAAGACATTCAAACTGGCAAAGAGGAAGTCAAACTCTCCCTCTTTGCAGATGACATCATAATGCAGCTAGAAAACCCAAGAGACTCCACCCAAGACTGCTAGAACTCACAGCCATTTGGCAGTGTGGCAGATACAAAATCAATGCCCAGAAAACAGTGGCATTTCTATACACTAACAATGAGACTGAAGAAAGAGAAATGAAGGAGTCAATCCCAATTACAATTGCACCCAAAAGCATAAGGTAACAAGGAATATACATAACCAAAGAGGTAAAGGGTTTTCTACCCTCAAAACTACAGAACACTTCTGAAGGAAATTGAGGAAGACACAAAGAGATGGAAAACATATACCATGCTCATGGATTGGCAGAATGAATATTGGGGAAAATGTCAATGGTACCCAGGGCAATTTACACACTTAATGCAATCCCTATCAACATACTATGGACTTTCTTCAGAAAGTTGGAACAAATCATCTTAAGATCTCTGTGGAATCAGAAAAGACCCCAATAGCTAGGGGAATATTAAAAAAGAAAACCATAGCTGGGGGCATCACAATGCCAGATTTCAGGTTGTACTACAAAGCTGTGGTCATCAAGACAGTGAGGTACTGGCACAAAAACAGACACATAGATCAATGGAAACAGAATGGAGAATCCAGAAGTGGGCCCTCAACTCTATGCTCAAATAATAGTCGGCAAGCAGGAAAGACTATCCACTGGAAAAAAGACAGTCTCTTCAATAAATGGTGCTGGGAAAATTGGACAGCCACATGCAGAAGAATGAAACTGGACCATTCTCTTATGCCATACACAAAAGAAAAAACTCAAAATGGATGAAAGGATCTGAATGTGAGACAGGAATCCATCAGAATCCTAGAGGAGAACACAGGCAACACCCTTTTTGAACTTGGCCACAGCACTTCTTGCAAGATACATCCCTGAAGGGAAGAGAAAGCAAAGCAAAAGTGAATTATTGGGACTTCATCAAGGTAAGAAGCTTCTGCACAGCAAAGAAACAGTCAACATAACTAAAAGGCAACCTACAGAATGGGAGAAGGTATTTGCAAATGACCTATCAGATAAAGGGCCTAGTATTCCAAGATCTATAAAGAACTTAGTAAACCTCAAGAAACAACAATCCAATCATGCTATGGGCAAAAGACATGGACAGAAAATTTCACAGAGGAAGACATAGACATGGCCAACAAGCACATGAGAATGCTCTGCATCACTGGCCACCAGGGAAGTACAAATCAAAACCACAATGGGATACCACCTCCCACCAGTGAGAATGGGCAAAATTAACAAGGCAGGAAACAACAAATGTTGGAGAGGATGTGGAGAAAGGGGAACCCTCTTGCACTGTTGCTGGGAGTGGGAACTGGCACAGCCACTCTGGAGAACTGTGTGGAGGTTCCTCAAAGAGTTAACAATAGATCTGTCCTACGACCCAGCAATTGCACTGCTGGGGGATTACCCCAAAGATACAGATGCAGTGAAATGCCAGGACACCCGCACCCCGATGTTTCTTGCAGCAATGTTCACAATAGACTAACTGTGGAAGGAGCCTCGGTGTCCATCGAAAGACGAATGGATAAAGAAGATGTGGTCTATGTATACAATGGAATATTACTCAGCCATTAGAAACGACAAATACCCACCATTTGCTTTGAGGTGGAGGGACCTGGACGGTTATTATGCTGAGTGAAATGTGTCAGTCTTTAAAGGACAAACATTATATGGTCTCATTCATTTGGGGAATATAAAAATTAATGAAAGGGAATAAAGGGAAATAGAGAAATTGAGTGAAAATATCAGTGAGAGTGACAAAACATGAGAGACACCTCACCCTGGGAAATGACCAAGGTGTAGTGCAAGGGGAAGGCGGGCAGGCGGTTGGGGTGAGTGGGTTATGGGCACTGAGGGAGTCACTTGGCAGGATGAGCACTGGGTGTTATGGTATATGTTAACAAACTGAATTCCAATAAAAAATTACAAATAAAATACAAAATTAAAAAATACAAAATACAAAATATAACAACTATGAAGACTAAAGTTTCCCGAGATAACGTAAAATGTATCCACTGTTGGAGATCTTTGAGAAAGTAAGGTCATCCTTCTACAAATAATATTGTATACTCTACGGGCAACTTTTCCTTCCTTACGATTCTATAATGATAAATCATCTTATAAAAAAATGATAAATCATGAGTTTATTCATTTGACATGTGTCTCTCTATTCTAAGCTTATATTTAAAAAAAGATGCATCAGAATCCAGAAAATAGTTTTTTATATTTTTTAAGAATCTTGCAGCTTAAAATTTATTTTTTTCATTTAATGGATAGAGATTAAGAACCTCACTTACCTAAGAAAAAATTCAGTTTTAATTAATGAAAAAAACTAAAATGTTATTTACGTCCTCTCTATTCTCAAAAGATATAAAGTCGACCAAGATTATACCACACAGTAAGTTTAATTAGAAACCACAAGAAAGACAACAGCCAAAGTTCAAAACTCATAATAAATCTGATATGGCTTAAAACAGACTTCACTTTGTACTATGTATAAACACAACTCTTGCTAAATTAATTATAGGCTATCATACTTTATTAAACTTAAAAGGGTAAAATTTCCTCCCAGTTCTTCATAAAAACCAGCTGTCATTCTGAAGAATCTGAGCATGTTTTGTATTGCCTTTTATTAACTTGCATTTAAAATAATTTCTACCGCATTTATAATATACAGCATCTGTTCTACCTTAGCCTCACTACTGCTGTGTTTTTAATATAATCTCTCTAAACTCTCCTATCTTTACATTCATCTCATCCTTATTAAATGAATTCTTACCCCACAACCCCTCCCCTCATCTTCACATCCATCTAGCTATTCTATCCAGTTGCTTTCTAATTCTTTCCCTCCATAATGGCATACCTAAGATTTGTTTATTCCCACCAACCGTAATAAATCTCAACCCAGTACTTACTTCTCTGTTGTTATTACACTGTTTTCTCTTATATTCTTGAGGGCTTCCATTTCTCCCTAAGATTCTTTTCATTATAAGGATATCAAGAGGATAGTATGTGAAAAAACATGGGGGACAAAGTTCAAAACAACTTACCTTTGTAACACCAAGCATTGCTGAAGACGTTTGAGGAGTTTCGGGTGATACAAAAGCAAGAGGAGAAATAGTCAGAGACATTGACGGATGGTTTACAGAGAGTTTCAGTCTTATCTTCTCTTGCAAAATTGTTGTCAGCAAATAAAGGTCTATCTTCTTGGCTCACAAGACCACATTTTGCTTCTATTTAGTGAAAAACAAAGTAAAGAGTACATGAAGATATCTGTAACTTTGAATTACTAAATAACACAAAAATGGACAAAACTCCGTGAAAAACACAAATCTTCAAATAGCTTACTCTTGGGTCGCAAGAAAAGCAGCCATTTGCTTTCTTAAGTTTAGTTTCGGGACAGTCTAGAAAAAAAATTGATAGTTTTTCAGGATTACAAGTATCACATTTCGTAAAAATAATTGTAATATTCACCATTACCAAATGAACACCATTACAAAAAGAACACAGGTTTTGGAGATCATTCAAATACAGATTCAAATCTCAGTTCCGCCATTTACTAACCTACATTTTCTCATGGGGTGAAGATTATAAGAGATTTAATAGTCCCAAAATGTTACTTTTCTTACCCCTGATTATTATACAAAGTCTTCCTCAAAAAGTTAAATAAAAATAGAGCTATCCGGGATCCCTGGGTGGCGCAGCGGTTTAGCGCCTGCCTTTGGCCTAGGGCGCGATCCTGGAGACCCTGGATCGAATCCCCACGTCGGGCTCCCGGTGCATGGAGCCTGCTTCTCCCTCTGCCTATGTCTCTGCTCTCTCTCCCTCTCTCTCTCTGTGACTATCATAAATAAATAAAAATTTAGGGAAAAAAATAGAGCTAACCTATGACCCAGCAATCGCAGTACTCAGTATTTATCCAAAAGATACAAACATAGTGATTTGAAAGGGCACCACCCAGCACCCCAACGTTAAAGCAGCAATGACCACAATAGCCAAACTACAGAAAAGCCCGATGCCCACTTGACAGATGAATGGATAAAGAAGATGCAGTGTGTATAAATACAATGGAATATTACTCAGCCATCCTAAAGAATGAAATCTTGGCCATTTGCAATAACATAGATGGGACTTAAAGAGTATTATACTAAGTGAAATAAGTTAGAGAAAGACAAATACCATATGATTTCAATCCTATGTGGAATTTAAGAAACAAAACGGAGGTGCATAGCGGAAGAGAGGGAAAAATAAGATAAAAATCAGAGAGAGAGACAAACCGTAAGAGACTCTTAATCATAGGAAATAAACTGAGGGTTGTTGGAGGGGAGAGGGTTGGGGCAATGGGGTAATTGGGTGATGGTAATTAAGGAGGGCTCTTGAAGTAATAAGCACTAGATGATGTATGCAACTGATGGATCACTGAATTCTACCTCTGAAACTAATAATACGCTATATGTTAATTAATTTGAATTTAAAAATTTTAAAAAGGGGATCCCTGGGTAGCTCAGTGGTTTAGCGCCTGCCTTTGGCCCAGGGTGGGATTCCTGGAGACCAGGGATCGAGTCCCATGTCAGGCTCCCTGCATGGAGCCTGCTTCTCCCTCTGCCTGTGTCTCTGCCTCTCTCTCCCTATGTCTATCATGAATAAATAAAAAAATCTTAAAAAAAAATTTTTTTAAATACTTTCTTTACCAAAATGTCTTAAAATAAAAATCTATCCCTAGGTAATTTAAATTAAAAAAACTAACAATAAGGGCAGCCCCGGTGGCGCAGCGGTTTAGCACCGCCTGCAGCCCAGCGCGGGATCCTGGGGACCCTGGATCGAGTCCCACATCAGGCTCTCTGTATGATGCCTGCTTCTCCCTCTGCCTGTGTCTCTGCCTCTCTCTCTGTCTCTATGACTAAATAAATAAAATCTTTTAAAAAAACTAACAATAAGAAATGTCATTATTGGGACGCCTGTGTGGCTCAGTGGTTGAGCATCTGCCTTCGGCTCAGGGTGTGATCCCAGAGTCCCACATCAGGCTCCCTACATGGAGCCTGCTTCTCCTCCCTCTGCCTCTGTCTCTGACTCTCTCATGAATAAATGAATACAATATTTTTAAAAATTAATTATTTTATTATATTTAAAATTTTTCAAATGTGTTTGAATGATTTATAATTGCATGACGATCTCTTATAAGAGAAAATATTAAAATTTAGTTTCTAGTAGTATTTATTTGGGCAAGTTGGCATTACAAACAGTTTTAAGTTGCTTTTGTTTGTCAAAATGCTAAGGACAAATGATTATCTAACATCAGCCTCCTTCCAGGAATGTGAGAAAAATAATAAGGCTTGTGGGGTAATGATTCAGGAATGAAAACCACAGACACACACAGACAACAGAAAGGCATAATCAAAAATATTGACAATAAACATAGAAAGAGATGGACTGAAAGAACAGACACTAAAGAAACGTGTTTTGTTTTTTTTTCCCCCATGTAAGGAAAACGTAGGGTACGGGAAAGTCATGTACAAAAAAATGCAGGGGGGACAGCCATGGTGGTTCAGTGGTTGAGTGTCTGCATTCGGCCCAGGGCGAGATCCTGGAGCCCCAGGATCGAGTCCCATGTCAGGCTCCCTGTATGGAGCCTGCTTCTCCCTCTGCCTGTGTCTCTGCCTCTCTCTGTGTGTGTGTGTGTGCGTGTGTGTGTGTGTGTGTGTGTGTGTGTGTGTGTCTGTCATGAATAAATAAAACCTTTAAAAAATGCAGGAAGAAGAAGAAAAAAAGAAAAACATAAGACGTGACCAATCAAGCATGATCTTAAGGCAGGGAAAAATGTAAGTTAAAAAAGGCCTGTGGAAAAAATGGTTAGGTTAGTATTAACTTATTAGTTAATACTAATTAATTATTAATTATTAATAATACTAACAACCATTTTTCCACAGGCCACACTATATGTGTGTGTATGTGTGTGTGTGTGTGTGTGTGTGTGTATGTATGTATGTATAGTTAGGAATATACGATGAACAGCCGCCTCTGTTTAATATATAAATGTAACATCTATATAATAGATTGCCCCCTATATATTTTCAGACCATAATGCTTTGAAACTAGAACTAAACCACTAAAAGAAGAAATATGGAAGGATTTCAAACACGTGGAGGTTAACGACCATCCTTCTAAACGATTAAAGGATCAACCAGGAAATTAGAGAAGAATTAAAAAGATTCCTGGAAACTTATGAGAATGAAGATACAATCGTTCAAAATCTTTGGGATACAGCAAAAGCAGTCCTGAGGGGGGAATACATCGCAAGACCAGCATCCGTCCCCAAACTGGAAAGAACTCAAAGCAAAAGCTAACCTTGCACCTAAAGGAGCTGGAGAAGGAACAGCAACTGAAACCTTCACCCAGCAGAAGACAATAAATAAATATTCGAGCAGAACTCAATGAGATAGAGACCAGAAGAACTGGGGAACAGATCAACAAAATCAGGAGTTGGTTCTTTGAAAGAATTAATTAATAAGACAGATAAATTATTAGCCAAACTTATTAAAAAGAAGAGAGAGAAGACCCAAACTAATAAAATCATGAACGAGGGGATCCCTGGGTGGCGCAGCAGTTTGGCACCTGCCTTTGGCCCAGGGCACGATCCTGGAGACCCGGGATAGAATCCCACGTCGGGCTCCCGGTGCATGGAGCCTGCTTCTCCCACTGCCTGTGTCTCTGCCCCTCTCTCTCTCTCTGTCTCTCTCTCTGTCTCTCTCTCTGTGACTATCATAAATAAATAAAAATTAAAAAAAATAATAATAAAATAAAATAAAATAAAATAAAATAAAATCATGAACGAGAGAGGAGGGATCACCACCAACACCAAGGAAATACAAACGATTTTGAAAACTTAGTATGAGCAGCTTTACGCCAATAAATTAGGCAATCGAGAAGAAATGGGTGCATTCCTGGAAAACCACAAACTACAAAACTGCAACAGGAAGACATAGAAAACCTGAACAGGCCAATAACCAGGGACGAAACTGAAGCAGTCATCAAAAACCTACCAAGACACAAAAGTCCGGGGCCAGATGGCTTCCCAGGGGAATTCTATCAAACGTTTAAAGAACAAACCATACCACTAAAGCTGTTATGAAAGATAGAAAGGGATGGAGTACTTCCAAAGTCGTTCTATGAGGCCAGCATCACCTTAATTGCAAAACCAGACACAGACCCCACCAAAAAGGAGAATTATAGACCAATACCTTGATGAACACGGACGCAAAAATTCTCAACAAGATACTAGCCAACAGGATCCGACAATACATTAAGAAGATGATTCACCATGACCCAGTGGGATTTATCCCCGGGATGCAAGGCTGCTTCAACACTTGTAAAGCAATCAATGTGATTCATCATATCAGCAAGAGAAAAAAACAAGAACCACATGATCCTCCCAATAGATGCAGAGAAAGCATTTGACAAAATACAGCATCCATTCCTGATCAAAACTCTTCAGGGTGTAGGGATAGAGGGAACATTCCTCAGCATCTTAAAAGCCATCTACGAAAAGCCCACAGCAAATATCGTTCTCAATGGGGAAACACTGGGAGCCTTAACCCTAAGATCAGGAACAAGACAGGGATGTCCACTCTCACCACTGCTATTCAACATAGTACCAGAAGTCCTAGCCTCAGCAATCAGGCAACAAAAAGAAACAAAAGGCATTCAAAGTGGCAAAGAGGAAGTCAAACTCTCCCTCTTTGCAGATGACATGATACTGTGCATAGAAAACCCAAAAGAGGGCAGCCTGGGTGGCTCAGCGGTTTAGCACTTCCTTCGGCCCAGCGCCTGGTCCTGGGGACCCGGGATCGAGTCCCGCGTCCGGCTCCCTGTGTGGAGCCTGCTTCTCCCTCTGCCTGTGTCTCTGACTCTCTCTCTCACTGTATCTCATAAATAAATGAATAAATAAAATCTTAAAAAAAAGAAAGAAAAAGAAAACCCAAAAGACTCCACCCCAAGATTGCTAGAAATCATACAGCAATTCGGCATTGTGGCAGGATACAAAATCAATGCCCAGAAATCAGGTGCATTTCTATACACAAACAATGAGACTGAAGAAAGAGAAATGAAGGAGTCAATCCCAATTACAATTGCACCCAAAAGCATAAGATACCTAGGAATATACATAACCAAAGAGGTAAAGTGTCTCCACCCTCAAAACTACAGAACACTTCAGAAGGAAATTGAGGAAGACCCAAAGAGATGGAAAAATATGCCATGCTCACAGATTGGAAAAATTTCAATGCTACCCAGGGCAATTTACACATTTAATGCAATCCCTATCAACATACTATGGACCTTCTTCAGAGAGTTGGAACAAATCATCTTAAGATTTGTGTGAAATCAGAAAAGACCCCAAATAGCTAGGGGAATATTAAAAAGAAAACCATAGCTGGGGGCATCACAATGCCAGATTTCAGGATGTACTACAAAGCTGTGGTCATCAAGACAGTGTGGTACTGGCACAAAAACAGGCACATAGATCAATGGAAACAGAATGCAGAATCCGCAAGTGGACTCTCAACTTTATGGTCAACTAATATTCAACAAAGCAGGAAAGACTATCTACTGGAAAAAAGACAGTCTCTTCAATAAATGGTGCTGGGAAAATTGGATAGCCACATGCAGAAGAATGAAACTGGACCACTTTTTTACACCATACACAAAGATAAACTCAAAATGGATGAAAGATCTAAATGTGAGACAGGAATCCATCAGAATCCTAGAGGAGAACACAGGCAACACCCTTTTTGAACTTGGCCATGGCAACTTCTTGCAAGATACATCCCTGAAGGGAAGCAAAACCAAAGCAAAAATGAACTATTGGGACTTCATCAAGGTAAGAAGCTTCTGCATAACAAAAGAAACAGTCAAGAAAACTAAAAGGCACCCTACAGAATGGAAGAAGTTATTTGCAAATGACCTATCAGATAAAGGGCTAGTATCCAAGATCTATAAAGAACTTAGTAAACTCAACAGCAAAGAAACAAACAATCCAATCATGCTTTGGGCAAAAGACATGGACAGAAATTTCACAGAGGAAGACACAGACATGGCCAACAAGCATATGAGAAAATACTCCAGATCACTGGCCATCAGGGAAATATAAATCAAAACCAGAATGAGGTATCATCTTCCACCAGTGAGAATGGGCAAAATTAACAAGGCAGGAAACAACAAATGTTGGAGAGGATGTGGAGAAAGGGGAACCCTCTCACACTGTTGTTAGCAATCTGAACGGGTACAGCCACCCTGGAAAACTGTGTGGAGTTTCCTCAAAGAGTTAACAATAGAACTGCCCTATGACCCAGCAATTGCACTTCTGAGGATTTACCCAAAGCTACAGATGCAGTGAAATGCAGGACACCTGCACCCCAATATTTATAGCAGCAATGTCCACAATAGCCAAACTGTGGAAGGAGCCTCGGTGCCCATCGAAAGATGAATGGATAAAGAAGATGTGGTCTATGTATACCATGGAATATTACTCAGCCATTAGAAATGACAAACACCCACCATTTGCTTTGACGTGGATGGAACTGGAGGGTATTATGCTGAGCAAAATAAGTCAATTTGAGAAGGACAAACATTATATGTTCTCATTCATTTGGGGAATATAAGAATTGGTGAAAGGGAACATAGGGAGAGGAGAAAAAATGAGTGAAAATATCAGTGAGAGTGACAGAATATGAGAGACACCTAACTCTGGGAAATGAATAAGGGGTAGTGGAAAGGGAGGTGGGGGGGGTTGTGGTGACTGGGTGATGGGCACTGAGGGGGTCACTTGGCAGGATGAGCATTGGGTGTTATGCTAAATGTTGGCAAATTGAACTCCAATAAAAAAAAGTTAAAAAAACATAAAATGACAAGAGGCAAGCCACTTTATATTTTAAGAGTAAATAATACACAACACTAAACTCAGAGCAGGAAAATTAATTTTACAAGAGAGTACTTTACCTTGGTACCGGAACTTAAGTCCTCATGTTTTGAAGGCCTTGAATCATCAGTATCAGCTTTGCAGGTACGACTTTACAGCAAAAATAGAAAACAAAGACAAGTTCATTTCTTTAAAAAGAAAAATCGAGTCAAAGTCAGTTGTTTATTAATTAAGTTTCTTGACATACGAAAATTTAGCCTCGTTTTGGTTAAGCTTTTATTTTTAATTCTAGTATCCTTAACATACAGTGTTACATTAGTTTCATATATACAATATAATGATTTGGTAATTCCATACATCACCCAGTGCTCATCATGACTAGTGCATTCCTTAATTCCCATCTCCTATTTCACCCATTCCCCTACCAACATCCCCCCTGGTAACCATCAGTTTGTTCTCTATAGCAGTCTTCTTCTTGGTAAATCTGTCTTTTCTGTCTCCTTCGCTCATTTTTATTTTGTTTCTTACATGTTACTTAGGAGTGAAATCATATTTGTCTTTCTCTGACTTACACTGCTTAGCGTAATACGCTCTAGCTCTCACCATGCAAATGACAAGATGTCATTCTTTTCAATGGCTGAACAATATTCCATTGTGTGTGTGTGTGTATATATATATATGTGTGTGTGTGTGTGTGTGTGTATATATATATATATATATATACACACACACCACTTTTTATTCACTAATCCATCAACATGCACACTTAGGCTGATGATTGCAAATAATGCTGTAGTAAAAACATGAGTGCATGTATCCCTTTGAATTGGTGTGTTTGTCATATCTGGGTAAATACGCAGGAGTGCAACTCTTGGATTGTTAGTTTTGTTTTTAACTTTTTGAGGAACTGCCATACGGTTTCCCATGGTGGCTGTCCCAGTTTGCACTTCCACCAAAAGTGCAACAGGGTTCCTTTTTCTCAACATCCTCAACTACACTTGTTTCTTGTGGTTTTGATTTTAGCCATTCTGACAGGTGTGCAGCGCTATCTCATTGTAGTTTTGATTTGCATTTCCCTGATGACGTGTGATGCTGATCATCTTTTTATATATCTGTTGGCCAACTGGACATCTTCTTTGGAAAAATGTCTGATATATTCTGATCATTCTTGACCTGGATTGTGTTTTGGGTGTTGAGATGTATCAGTTCTTTAGATTCTTACACTAACCTTTATCAGATATGTCATATGCAAATGTCTTCTCCCATTCTGTAAGGTTGCCTTTTAGTTTTGTGGATTGATTCCTTCACTGCAAAAGCTTTTGATTTTGATGTAGCCCCAACAGTTTATTTTGCTTTTATTGCTCTTGCCTCAGGAGACATAAAAAAAGAAAAACCTGGCTACAGCTAATACCAGAGAGATCATTGCCTGTGCTCTCTTCAAGGATAAAATGGTTTCATGTGATATATTTATATCTTTAAACCATTTTGAATTTATTTTTGTAAATGGTGAAAGAAAGTGGTCCTGTTTCAATCTTTTATATACCCATTCAGTTTTCCTAGCATCATTTATTGAAGGAGACTGCCTTTTCAAACCATTGGATATTCTTTCTTGCTTTGTCAAAGATTAATTAGCCATATCATTATAGTTTATTTCTGGATTTTCTATACTATTCTACTGATATTTGTATCCATTTAATGCCAATACTATGCCGTTTTGATTACTACAGCTTTGTAATATAACTTGAAATCTAGCATAGAGATATCTCCAGTTATGTTTTTCTTTTTCCAATATTGCTTTGGCTATTTGAGGTCTTCAGTGGTTCCATATAAATTTAGTGTTGCTTGCTCTAGTTCTGTGAAACATGTCGATGGATTTTAGTAGGCATTGCATTAAATTTGTAGATTGCTTTGGGTCCTATACACAGTTTAACAATAGGTGCTCTTCCAATCTATGAGATGGAATTCTTTCCACGTCTTTGTGTCATCCTCAATTGCTTTCACCAATGTTTTCAGAATACAGGTCTTTCAAAATTTGGCCTCTGTGTTATTTTTTTAACATGTTATTTATTTATTTATTTATTTATTTATTTATTTATTTATTTATTTGAGAGAGAGAGAGAGAGAGTGTGTGTGTGTGCACAGTAGGCAGAGAGGCAGGTGGAGGGAGGGGAAAGAAGCAGGGCCCCTGCTGAGCAGAGAGCCTTATATGTGGCTCTATCCCAGTACCCTGACATCATGACCCAAGCCAAAGGCAGTCGCTTAACCGACTGAGCCAGCCAGGCGCCCCTTGGCCTCTGTTTTTAAAAAGGGTTTAGTTATCTATTTTGCTTTCACCTCTCCTAACCTGTGAAATGCCCAGTAAAGGCCCAGTTTTAGTTCCCATAACTAAGTGTGACAGGTGAGGAATTCTCTGAAATGTCTGACAGCTAACTGGACAAAAGTTAACCACCATGAATTATCACCTTCCACCTGTCAGAATGGCTAGAATCAAAAACACACACTAAAAAATATTGGTGAGGATGCAGAGACTAAGGAATACTCGTGAGCTGGTGATGAGGATAGAAATTGGGGCAGCCACTGTAAAAAACAAAATGGAGTTTCCTTGAAGAAGTACCAATAGAAATACCACATGATCCAGTAATCCACTACTGGGTACTTACTTACCCCCCAAAAAAGAAAACACTAATTTGAAAAAACATATGTACCCCAATGTTTACTGCAGCATTATTTACAACAGCCAAGATATGAAAGTAACCCATGTCCATCAACAGATGTATAACACACACACACACACACACACACACACACACACAGAGCAATATTACTCAGCCATAAAAAAGAATGAAACCTTACCATTTGCAACAATGTGGATTACCTGGAGGGTATTAAGCCAAGTGAAATAAGTCAGAGCAAAATAGACAAATACTGTATGATTTCACTTATATGTAGAATCAAAAAAGCAGAACAAATGAACAAACAACCAAAAAGCAGAACCAGACCCATAAGTACAGAGAATTCTGTATTGCCAGAAGGGAAGTGGGTGGGGGACAGACAAAAATGGGTGAAGGGAAGTGGGAGGTTCAGCATTCCAGGTATAGTAAGTCACAGGGATAAAAGTACAGCATAGGGAATATAGTCAATAGAATTGTAAGAGCAATATGCAGTAACACATGGTAGCTACACTTGTGGTAAGCATGGGGTAACAACATAGACCTGCTGAATCACTATGTTGTACACATGAAACCAACATAACGGTGTGTCAACTATACTTAAATTTTGAAAAGGAACTATCTACAGATGTTAAAGAACAAATTTATATGTTATTACTTGGAATACTATTCCCGAAGAGATTAAAAGATTAAAAATTATAAAATCCAAGTTTCACAAGTCCTGCCTTATTTACGTCCACATAAACTAGCAAGACCTTAAAAATCATCAAGGGCACTCAGATACCCAAGAAGAGAGACTGCTATACAAATAGTCCTGATATCTGTGCCTCTATTTACCCACACACTGCCTAATATTTTCTTTTTGTGAGTTACCACTCCTGGATCACTCCTCTGCAGGGCTCAGTGGCACTCTCCAACGTTTAAGTCTTTAGCCTGCCAAGGCACAGATTCCCAAAACAAGGAAAGGCTCAAATGACCAAGAATAGGAGCCATTTCCTGCTCCTGGAGAACCAGCTAAATGGAGTCTGAGTCATCCATGCAGTCATCTCAATGTAGGCACCTTACCAACTACCCAAATGAAGCTCCGTTATTGATCTGACAGCTAGTCCTACCCCACCAAACCCTACACATACATGGGAAGGGCATCAGAGAATTACGAAAAGAGGTGGAGCGATCACAAGACCCTGTGACCTTGGGCCATACATTTACATAGTTCAGAATCTCCATTCCCCCCATTATTTGAAAGGATCTAACCCGCCTTCTGTAAGGTGGGGTAGAAGTCGATGATGTCCCATTCCTATTTGCTGTAAATACTCTTGCCAGTGGTTCAACTGATTTTAATGTTTCTCAACAGAAACTCTGAAGTAGGGCAGCCGGATAGCCCAGCGGTTTAGTGCCACCTTCAGCCCAGGGCATGATCCTGGAGACCCAGGTTTGAGTCCCAAGTCAGGCTCCCTGCATGGAGCCTGCTTCTCCCTCTGCTTGTATCTCTGCCTCTCTCTCTCTCTCTCTGTCTCATGAATAAATAAAATCTTTTTTTAAAGGAAAAGAAACCCTGAAGTATGCTAGTTCCTTCAATTAAACCAACAAAAAGAGGGATCCCTGGGTGGCGCAGCGCTTTAGTGTCTGCCTTTGGCCCAGGGTGCGATCCTGGAGACCGGGATCGAATCCCATGTTGGGCTCCCGGTGCATGGAGCCTGCTTCTCCCTCTGCCTGTGTCTCTGCCTCTCTCTCTCTCTCTCTCTCTCTCTCTCTCTCTGTGTGTGACTATCATAAATAAATAAAAATTAAAATAAATAAATAAATAAATAAATAAATAAATAAATAAACCAACAAAAAGAAATGCTGCTCAGGACTCTCTTGAACGCTCTATTTTATTTTATTTTATTTTTTTTTGAACGCTCTATTTTAATATGCTTTTATAAACAACAACCAATATCTTGTGTTCTTTCTTTGTGTAATTGACCTTTGTCTATCTTGTCATAAACTCCAATATTCTGTCATCATTTCTAAAACTCTTTTTCCTATTCAACCCAGTGTGGTTCTTCTTGAAACATGCCCTCTCCTGCTAATTCCCGTCTCATGTACACTAGACCCACTCCCTATCTTTATATTATTAAATCAAAGATGAGAGAAAAGGGAAAAAATCTAAATTTAAATCTCATTTCTGTCAGTTATCAAATTCAAGTAAGTCACTTTAATCCCTTTTCAGTTTCAAATTCTCCACTTCAACAACCACTTGGTAAGGATGTTAAACATGGGTTACAGCATCAGAGAGTATTTTGATTAACACATCTCTAAGATTCTTTAAAACCCTGAAATTCTATCTGCTTTTCATTTTGTCTTTAGAAAAATGGAGAATCCTTAGCTGCAGAAATGATAAAAAGTAATGGAATAAAAGAAACAGCAAGAAAATTGGAGAAGAAAGTTTAAAAAAATCAAGAAAAGAGTATAGAAAGGACATGGAGAAAAGCAAAAAAGTCTACAAAAAAAGAAAAAGCTTCACAGAACTTATCAAGGGTGCCAGCCTAAAGGGAAAATTAGACTGAGAAGTCAGTAAATAGACAACTGTTTAGAAATACCCTCTAAATAGATGATAAATTTAATTAACGTTACATGGTCTATACCTAGATTACATATCCTTCACTTTCAGAAAAATCATTCATCTCAAGGAGAGCAGACGTCACTATATCTAAGAGCTTGCCTGATTAGGGCTTGCTTGTGTAAAAGCTATGGTACTGTGGCCATAGGTAACTGAGATCCACTCCAAAATCTTTGACAGTAAAAACAAGAAACTAGTTACCACTGCAATAATTACCTCTAGCTATCACTAGTTGTGTCAAATATATTAGGAAAATGCTTGGACTTGCCTGGTTCTTAAGAAAACTCCAAATCAGAGTTAACATGTAATGAAATTTGACAATCTGGGATGATCTAAGATCTGTATCTTAATTCCAGTGCTGCTGAGGGGCAAAACATGTATGTGGGAGCCACGCAGGCTAACATTCAAATCATGGGTCTGCTACTCATTAACTATGGAATCCTGGGTCAGTTTATCCATCTCCCTGAACTACAGCTGACTAGTTAATAAAAAGTAGGCTATAACAGCACAGCTCCTTGGTGAAACTATTGCAATGACTAATAAGTAATAAGTAAGACATATTAAGCACATAATACAGTGTCTAGCCCAGAAGACAACACTCAACAAATCCTTTCCTCTCCACTTCCTTGGTTAACACATCATTTTAAAAAAATCCATAAAAGTCCTACCTGCTTAAAGAGACTTCTTCAGACTTCTTAGCCACTAGTAAAGAAAGCAGGAAAATACATTTTAAGTCAACAATAGAAAAATACAGAATATTAAAACTGTAAGACAGATGATGACTTGTTCAAAAGTATTCCTTTGGGACCACACCTGGAAACCACACTACAGTGGATATTAATTGTACTATTGGTAGGCAGTTAATGCATTAAGAAATCTCATTTTCTCCTCTATATTTACCAATGCAAGAAAGAATTCTAGTTATCAGGATGTGGTACATACAAGTGGATGTTTCTAATGACCATTATTGTAACCAAACCAAACCCTATGAGACGGACAGGAAATGGTATCATTAGCAGAATCATTATCATAAAGTGACAATGGCAAACTTAAATAGCATGATTTTCCTGGACTTCCACTACTAGGAGCAGTTAAAACAGACTATACATATTTAGCTGGAACACAACGGAACCTCTCCAGCTCCTCAGTAGAGACTGCTAAGTTCAGGATGAAATGCCTCATCACAAAGTTCGGCTCGGCTCCGGTCACAATCTTGGGGTCCTGGGTGGAGACCCTCAGGGAGTCTGCTTTTCTCTCTCCCTCTGTCCTTCCACCTCGCTTGTGCTATCTTTCAAATAAATAAATAAACTCTTCTCAAAACCTTTTCTAGAGAAAGACATAAGGCCTAGAAAAAGAACATTTTATTTTTTTTATTTTTTTAAAATATTTTTTTCTTTATTTATTTATGATAGTCACACACACAGAGAGAGAGAGAGAGAGAGGCAGAGGGAGAAGCAGGCTCCATGCACCGGGAGCCCGACGTGGGATTCGATCCCGGGTCTCCAGGATCGCGCCCTGGGCCAAAGGCAGGCGCCAAACCGCTGCGCCACCCAGGGATCCCAAGAACAACATTTTAAATGGAATGAATTGAGCCTCCTGACTTGTTCAGTAGAGAGGGCTGAAAATTTCAAAATGGACTGATACTTGGCTAAGGAAATAAAAGCTTCCTTTGTCTTCCAGTATCTTTAACTTGGTATTCTTCAATCTATCCTCCACACGAGACGCCTGCAAACTATGGCCACAGGCCAAATCCAACCTGCCATCTGGTTCTGTAAATAAAGTTGTAATGGAGCACAGTCACATCTATTTCAATACATATTGCTATGGCTACTTTCACACGACAATGGCAGAGTGTGAGACCCCAGGGCCTAAAATATTCACTATCTGGCCCTTTTAAGAAAAGCCTGGTGATCCCCATTTTATGCCATAACCAAAGGGCCCTAATTCAAATCTAATCTGATTACTCTTCTATTTCAAATTCTCCTATCAATCCCTGCTGGCTCCCTCCCCAACAGCCATTCCATATTCTTCATTCTTGCTGGAGAACCACAGCTTTATTTGGATAGTTAGTGTCCCAATACACAAAGAATGTGGTCTCGCCCCAGCTGCAAAAGGAGAAAGGATTATTCTAAGCTAATCACAGTACCTGACTTACCAGTGACTGGTTTAGGAACAAGCAAGTCATGTTACCTAGCCTATAAAATGTTAGGGGAAGTTTACTGCAAGCTGCTGAGTTTTCTTCCTATATAAAAGAAACACAAAGACAAACACAGTTCTTCTGGTCATGGATATTGTCATGTGAAAATATGCCTGAAGCTGTTGCTAATTAGCCAAGCAGGAAAAGAGACAGGGACTCCTGGGTGACTCAGCGGTTGAGTGTCTGCCTTTGGCTGAGGCCCTGATCCCCGACTTCCCCGATCAAGTCCCATGTTGGGCTCCCTGCCTGGAGCCTGCTTCTCCCTCTGCCTATATCTCTGCCTCTCTCTCTCTCTGTCTCTCATGAATAAATAAATTAAAATCTTAAAAAAAAAACACAACACAAAGACAGCTCTATTCTATTATGAGCACCTTGAAAGACCAAAACTCTCTTCCATCTTTGCTTCCTATAACTTGCAAAACCAAAGCCAACCTAAAGAATTTCTGTGATAGAGATCCACTAAGTCAAAGGTTTCTTCCTACATTTCAGACCATGCAACACACTAGGTGCCACCTCTGGGGAGCAACGGTAACATCTTTGTGACTGCGAACATTTTTGTGCTTTTATTATAATTTGTTGAGCCCAAGTTGCCCTTTTTGAATATTTATTATGATCATCTTTTGACTAATAACAGAGTATCTTATTTCCAAAAAACTACAGTATTATGCAACAAACAGGAGAGAACATTGTTCTAGTGAAGTCACTAATAGTGAGATTGTGTTGATGCAACAGCATCTAAAATAACCTGTGCTCCTCAACAGGCTTCCGTAGGATAGGTCATCACCTAAAAAATCAAGCAATCTCATTGGTCTTTCTGCACACTAGCTAAGTTTTGCAGTTCTTATTGTTTGCCATTTGTGTAAAGGACCAGCAAGGTACTGCAGAGTTCCAGTTTTAAGGATAATGAGACAAATCACGCTATAATAATATTTACTAAATGAAATCCACTTGTAAAAGTCAAAATACCATTTGTATAACCAGTAATTTTTATAACATGTTTATAGAGGAAACATAAAACATACTAACTTGAAAATCTTTTTTTCCTTATTTACACAAAGCTATCCCATAGGATTTTAAGTCTCATAACTAATGAGGGCACCTGGATGGCTCACTGGTTGAGGTTGTGATCCCAGGTTCTGGGATTGAGTCCTACATCAGGCATCCGTATGGAGCCTGCTTCTCCCTCTGCCTCTCTCTTTGCCTCTCTCTGTGTGTCTCTGAGGAATAAAGAAATAAATTCTAAAAAATACTAAGATAACGAATTTATTTTCAGACAATACTGCCTCATATTTTATTTTTTTATTTTTTTATTTTTTAGATTTTATTTATTTATTCATGATAGTCACAGAGAGAGAGAGAGAGGCAGAGACACAGGCAGAGGGAGAAGCAGGCTCCATGCACCGGGAGCCCGATGTGGGACTCGATCCCGGGTCTCCAGGATCGCGCCCTGGGCCAAAGGCAGGCGCCAAACCGCTGCGCCACCCAGGGATCCCTGCCTCATATTTTAAATTACCAAAAAGAACTTCTCAAATTCTGAATCCTAGACTATTAAGAAAGAAATTAAGAAACCAAACACCCATGCAATTTACACATCCGATTTGTTTTGTTTTCATTGCTTTTTCATGGTCAAAACTGCCTTACTCTGACTTCATCTATGTTAGGACCACCATAAGTAATTCACTCTAAAAAATCATACCTAGATCATGATTCTGTGAAGAATTTTCAGGTTTCATTTCTTCTTCATGTTCAGAAATTAGTTGGTCACTGCTACGTATAAGAAAGAGTGATAAACAATGAGACTTTTTTAATACTGATATGAAAAATATTTACCAGATATATCAAATTCTTAAGATTTTTCAAAGAATATCAGGGTTAACATCAAAACTTAAATTACCCGAATAGGTACTTCAAATTTGTTAGTTCTAAAAACTTTTATCAAGTATGTAATTATAATTAAAGGAGAAACAAAAGTAAGGTGAACCAGTCATGAGTTGAAGGCATTTTGCTCAGTAAACTAAGAGTTAGCCTGCCATAATGGAAAGTGTCTCAAATCCCAAAGTCCCAGCTCTAAAACCAGCAGCTTTTTGTTCTTAGACCAGCCACTTCTCTTCCACTCAAAGTCTTTCTCTATAAAACAGGAATCTTACCATCTTATATTACAAGGCTGTTAGGAGGATTTAATGAGGTATTATACCCAAAACGTGGTCTCTCAGGCAAGGTGATGCCCACAACTCTGGGAAGGGCAATATGAGACCTTCCATGACCTAATAAAAAAGGTATTCCACAGGAGTTAAAGCAAGCTTGGGGGGCAGCCCGGGTGGCTCAGTGGTTTAGCATGGCCTTCAGCCCAGGGCATGATCCTGGAGACCCAGGATCGAGTCCCATGTCGGGCTCCCTGCATGGAGCCTGCTTCTCCCTCTGCCTGTGTCTCTGCCTCTCTCTCTCTCCTCTCTGTGTATTCTCATGAATAAATAAAAATAAAATCTTAAAAAAATTAAAAAAATAAAGCAGGCTTCGGGTACAGATGTAGGAACAAAGGGGAAGGAAAGTCCAGTCTCTTCTTGTAGTATTATTTGAACTCCTTTAATAGTTTAGAATGGTCCTAACTAAAGTCTGCTAGCAGAAAAGACAAACAAAATCCTCGAAGGTTAATTCATCATGAAGGTCTGGGCTAATATATGGTTTCCACGTAAGGTTTTTGAGTGTGAAGGGAAGGGTGTATGGGGCTAAAGCCAGAAGGCCCAGCTGCCAGAACAGCATGCCGGTGGCTTTGGAATAGCAGCTGAGCATATAAGCATATGTAATAAACAAAAAAGGGTTGTAAGTTTGAATTCTAAGTGTGGATCACCATGAGGACTGACGAATGAGGATCAGCAAGGGCATCCTATGAGCAAAAGTCAATCATGACTGGACTGCAGAACCAGTTTCAACAGCAATGTTGCAGGAACAGAATCAAAGGAAACCACAGAATGATGAGCATGTCCTTTTTTCCATCCAAAAGGCTTATGAAAGAGGACTGTCTCTCTGGTCTTAGGGAAACCCTTAGGTTCTCGGGAAATTCAAGGGGGAAAGTATAGGCGATAACCCACAAGGAAAAGTATAAAGTTTTCTATGAAACTGAACATCTTAGGACACAATAGTTAGTCAAAACAGACGTTGAGGTGGGTAGTTCAGTCAGTTAACCATCTGCCTTTGGTTCAGGTATGGCCTCAAGGATCCAGCCCTGTGTTGGGCTCCCAGCTCAGCAGAGTGTCGGCTTCTCCCTCTCCCTCCACCCCTCCGCCTCACTTGTGCTTGCTCTCATTAATAAATAAGTAAATAAATAAATAAATAAATAAATAAATAAATAAATAAAATCTTTTTAAGAAGCACCCAGGTATAACATTATGTGAACCCCATGCAGAAGGGTTATAGTTGGAATGAAACAGATACAGTGAGGATCCCTAAGGATAAAGGTCTCAAGAGTCCTGACATAAAGAACCCTGCACCCATTGCTACTTCTAACTAGTCTAGCCTTTTGCTTGGTTTCTGGGTGATGATAGGCTCTAACTCACTGCCACCCCAAAGTGCTGAATCAAATTATACCTTCTCAGCTGTTACCTAGGAAGTAACACTATTTTACTATATTTTAAACCTCAGTTGAGAAATATCTAGCATGTTTTAAGTTATTTTCATTTTTGAAAAAAGATTTTACTTATTTATTCATGAGAGACACACACATACACAGAGAGAGAGAGAGAGAGAGAGAGAGAGAGAGAGAGGAGGCAGAGACATCAGCAGAGGGAGAACCAGACTCCTCACAGGGAGCCAGACGTGGGACTCGATCCCCAGGCCCCGGGATCATGCCCTGTGCCCACGGCAGACACTCAACCGCTGAGCCGCCCAGGTATCCTAGTAATAACTAGCATTTTAATGTAAACTTACATATTAATACTATTAATAATAGCATATTCTTCTGCAGTCCATCCATATACATCTTAGGAAAACCTTCCTAAAGAGAAGACTGACTATATTTCATGGTTCATCTTTTACAGCATATTTTACAGCAAGCATAAGGGCTATTCTAAAATAACAGAGAGATAACTTCATCCTTAAGAACTCAGAGTATTTAAGCACCTAATCTGATATACTTCATCAGGGTAATATCTCACATGTTGCTACAGAATTGACCACTAACATGTCCAAGTGTTCATTTTTGTAAATTAACCCCACGGCTAAAATGAAGGGACAAAAAAGAAGTCTCTGGTTCCACTTGGGTATCATAGTAGAAGTTGCTAATTTAAAACCCTCTGATGAACAAGAAACTATGCCGAGGTCACTGATCTGAATAGGTGAAGGGTTTTTTAAAAAAAATTCCCCATTTTGTGACATCTGGGTGGCTCAGCGGTTGAGTGTCTGCCTTTGGCTCAGGGCGTGATCCTGGAGTTCGGGATCCTGCTTCTCCCTCTGCCAGTGTCTCTGCCTCTCTTTGTGTGTCTCTCATGAATAAATAAATAAAATCATTTTAAAAATCCCCATTTCTTCCTTAAACTGGTACAGTGTACCTCCAAACCACCTGGAGGCCAGGTCGGTATAAAAGCTATCTGTAGGCTTAAAACAGTAATATTCACACTAATGATAAGAAAACAGTCATAGTTGCAGTTAGTGATGTTAAGTTAAACATGTGGTAGGCACTAAATCACATGATTATATATATATATATATATATATATATAAATAATTATTTACACACAACCACCCTTGAAGGATATATTATTATCCTCCTTTTCATATCAGGATATGTATCTGGTGATGGTAAGTAATGTTTCCAAGGTCACATACCCAGCAAGGAGGCAAGCTAACAATTAAACCTAGTCTTCTGTGAATCTAAAGTCCATCTCTTTTCTCTTTATCACTCACCTATGATTTATCCTCATTAAAGGAAGAGTCTATTCACCTAAGGTTCTCTTTCATCCTTCAATCCATTCCAATTAAAAATGAAAATGATAAAACATACTGGACATGAAAAAGTATAAAAACTGATGAACCCAGAGTATCTGCTAATGGTAACCACTTCGGGATCATCTAACAACATCAGTATTCTTCAACAAAAAGTAATAAAGCAAAGTGTCATCCAAAAAAACAAAACAACTCCTACTTATGCTTATTGTATATCTTTTAAAGTATGAAATAGAATCTTAAAAAATATTAATAAAAGAGTTCAGATATCCAGAATTGTGTCATAAAGTAAACTACAAGTTGGGAGTCCCCATTATAAAACTAATAATATTAATATGAAACCCTTTTAATATAAAATCCGATGGCAAAAAAAACTATTGCAAATGACATCAATCAATATTACAAAGAAATATGAATTCTGCTATATACTGTTCATGTTGGCCTGTCAGAAAAATTGCTTTCTACCTAAGAGATGACATCCTGACATTTTTCACTATATGACTATAACTTAATCATCTTAAGATAAAATTTATGACATGAGAAATTGTTACCACTCAAGACAAAATAGTAAGGTTTAAAAAACAAAACAAAAAAATACTCTACCTTTTAACCGTATCCCCTGAAAGTAGACGTGCTCCTTTTCCTACTAAAAATTTCACCATTTGCTCTTTGTTTTCATTTAGAGCAACTAAAACTGGTGTGAGGCCATCCTGTAAAAGTGAAAAAACAACTTATAATTTATAAAATTACATATTTGCATGCTAAATTTTAAAATTTCTATACATTCTGCTAAACTTAAAACATATACTGTAGAAAATAAAATAAAATTAGCCCCTTCCTTCTCACCACTCTGTTTTCACCACCTGCTCCTTCTTTTTAAAAGACTGCTTTCTCAGGGAGCCTGGGTGGCTCAGTTGGTCAAGCATCTGCCTTCAGCTCATGAGCTCAGGTCATGATCCCAGGGTCTCAGGATGGAGCCCTACCTTGGGCTCCCTCTGCAGCAAGGAGTCAGCTTCTCCCTCTCCCTCTGCCCCTCCCCTCCACTCGTGCTCTCTCTCCTGCTTGTTTGCTCTCTGTCTCTCTCAAAAACATAAAATCCTTTTAAAAAGTAAAATTAAAAAAAAATAGACCTCCACTACCTCTTCATAGATTACCTGAAGTCATTCTACAAACTCGCTTCAAACATTGCCTGGCTCCAAGAATCTTTGCTTCTCTCACATAATATACCATGGTACACTCTATTCCACACCATCTAAACCAAGAGCTTCTCGAAGGCAGGGGTGATTTTTTTAATCTCTGTATCTCCACTCTCTAAAACATAGTAGTGAATATTTAAAATATTGTTATTGATTTTAATGGATATCTCTGGAATAGTGTTTTTTCAATTATATTCCAAAGAATACATAATTTGCAAGAAGGAAGACACTGTGCCCCAAAAGAAAGATTCAATGATCATCTATGTTTGTGAAATACTCAAAACTGCACTATACATGTAGCACAAATGAACTCCATTTACATTTGCTCATCCCCATTTGACAATTCCTTTTTTTTTTTTGTAGCAAACATTAATACTTGAGAAATAAGAGTTCTCAGGGATATAGCTTTAAGAACTTTCCAATAAAGGCGAGGGTTTTCTCCAGGTTGTACAAACTTGCTTGATTCTCTTCTATCAATGGTATGGGATCCCAGATGTCAACACAAAACACTGAGTCACTAAGGAGTCACTAAGGAGATGGACTCTGAATGAAAAGAGCTAGGTTTCAGGGTAGCTGGGTTGCGTAGCCAGTTGAGTGACCCTTGGTTTTGTCTCAGGGTGGTGGGATCCAGCCCCACCTTGGATTCTGGGCTCCCCTGGCACTCAGCACCAAGTCTGTTTAAGATACTCTCTCCCTCTTCCCCTCACCCAACCCCCCAAGACTGTGCATGTACAAGCTGTCTCTCTAAAATACGTAAATAAAGCTTAGTAGAAATCAAAAATAGAAAAAGAATAAATAAATAAATAAAAGAAATAAGCTTCAACTGAACATTGAATGCTTAATACTAAGTAGTTCGTGGTTGGGAAACCTGAGTGGCTTAGAGGTTGAGCTCCTGCCCTCAGCCCAGGGTGTGTTCCTGGAGTCCCAGGTTCAAGTCCCACATCTGGCTCCCGGCATGGAGCTTGCTTCTCTCTCTGCCTGTGTCTCTGCCTCTCTCTCAGTGTCTTTCATGAATAAATCAATAAAATATTTTTTAAAAAAATAAATAGTCCTTGGTCAAGGAGGGCACAAATGATGAGATGAGCGCTGGGTGTTATACTTTATTGTGGCAAACTGAATTAAAATAAAATTATAAATAAATAAATAAATAAATAAATAAATAAATAAATAAATAAATAAATATCCTTGGACTTACTCCTATTATACAATGATAAAGCTTTATCTTAACTGTTAGAAAGCTCAGTATGAGATTTTTCTCATTTTTATCTTTTTGATTAAATTCAATTAAATAACATATAGTGTATTATTAGTTTCAGAGGTAAAAGGTTGTGATTCAGCAGTCTTATGTAACACCCAGTGCTCATTCCATCATGTGCCCTCTGTAATGTCCATCACCCAGTTACCCCAAACACCCATACCAACCACTCCAAGGACACTCAGGTTGGTTCTTATGATTAAGAGTCTCTTATGGTGTGTCTCCCTCACTCTGTCTTGTTTTACTTTTTCTTCTCTTCCCCTCTGATACTCTGTTTTGTTTCTAACATCTACATAATGAATATGACCATATGATAACTGTCTTCCTCTGACTGACATAGGATATTATGCTACGTGAAATAAGTATGAGATTTGGTCTCAATTATATTAATTCTGGGACCCGTAAGGCATATCCACTTCTAAAAATCCTCTTAGTATTCCAGTTTCTACTGTGATTACTATTTATAATTATTTTGTATTTTAGGCAAAGTGTAAATCAGAAATAAAAATATAACAGCTTATCAATAAAAATAGGAATACTGGAGGAGCACTGTGTTTTTATAGATTGGTAAAATGAATTTAAATGAAAAATCTTAATAACAAAAAAATTCTAATACTGGCTTACATAGATTATTTTTAGCACAATCAATAATACTAAATAATTTAATATTCTCTGCAATATGCATAATATATCCAAATAAAATGGATTAACCTCATAGGACTGCAGATATTCCAAAAGGAACACGAATACAGTACATTTAAAGAAAAAATGGTTTTCAAAAAAAAAAAACAACTTTTAAATTTTAACTTGGAAAATTCATCCTGAGGTACCGGGTGACTCAGTGGTTTAGCATGGTGACCCGGGATCCTGGGATCGAGCCCACATCAGGGTCCCCATAGAGAACCTGCTTCCCCCTGTGCCTAGCTCTCTGCCTCTCTCTGTGTGTCTCTCATCAATTACTGAATAAAGTAATGAAAAAAATAAGGAGACAAAGAAACAGAAAATTCAATCCCAATCCTAAGAAATTAACATAAAATACAAAATATATATTATAAATTAATATGGAGTGTCTTGAAATCTTGAAATCTTTGTCAACATATACCATAAAACAGTAATTGTAAACTCAATGGTTATGGAGGCAAAGCAGGTGACACGAGTCAGTGAAGAACCTAGGCGGGGACACGAGCAAACTGGAGACACACGCCTCCTATAAAGGGACAGCCTCTGCACAGCATACCAAACAGCAGCATGGGCTCAAGGTACCAGAAGTGATCTGTAAGAAAAGCTCAAAATCCAGAGTTCTACATGCGTGCCATAATTTTAAATGTTAGCTCAACTGACAGTGGAAACTAAATACATCCGGGGGCCACATTTAGTCTATAGCCTACTTGTGTTTTTCTATTTGCTGTGACTGTTTCCAATGGCCGTGCATAAAACAAATACTTGGACATCAAACCTTTCCTAAAGCATCAGGATCACGTTTTACCAACAAATTAGGCCCCACCTTCTAAGGAAAATTGCTGTGAAGACTCATTAACACCTACTGTCAGAATTTTCCAATGCTTGTTTCAACTACAATCTATTTGTATTTACTTCCCTCACATTGCTAACCGAACAGACAGGAGTTCAGAGGAATGCTGAAGCAAAGTTATTAAAACAATTACCATCTGTATTGTCACTAACTACATGCTGAATGTTTAACACAGTAGTGATTATGCACTATGCCAGGGCCCTATGAATTTGAAAGACATCCTAAGATAGTCTATCGCACAGCTTCAACTAAAAAAGAAGGTTCACGGATTTCTACTGCTGCAATTGGGAAAACCCTGCTTGTAATAATCAGAATGGTAGCAAAACACGTAAAATCTTTAAAGGGTCAGACTCTACTTATTAAAAGACTACTCATAAAGACTTCCCATCTGGGTGCCGGTGAATGACTGATAGCTGGAAGAAAAGGTAATTATTTTTCAAGCCAACAGAGATGACCAATAATTTTCATCTGTAATTCTCAAAGAGATACAGAGAGATGAAAGGCTAATGTTGGAGAGAGTGGAAGGAAGTAGCCAGTATCCAACTTCAGTTAAATCTCTTCCAGAGATTTAATATTTTTACATCTCTAAATTTGTATATGTATACCTACCCATTCAGTAGTTCTTAGCCAAGAGTTGTATCAGAATCTCAAAACCCTATTTCCAAATTTCTGCGTACACACGTTATTGGATTCACTCCGTCGAAATCTTCACGGGACAGTTTAGGCTTGTAAATTCTTTTAAAGTTCCCTAGTTGACTGTGATTCACCAGCACAAGTCTAGCTGAGAAGTAGTACAGTACACAACCATGCCAGTCTCCTCTTTCACCTATGTGGCCAATTCTCCCTATCACTTGAGGATTCAGCCAAAAACAGAAATGAGTCACTTATCAAACCTGCATTCAATTTCCATGGCTAGAGGTAGAACAAGGACTAGTAAACTCAAAATGCAACTTGATTCCATTATTTACACACTCCTTACGTCCTTCCCATCAAGACATTCTAGATTTGCAAGAAGAGTTTAGACTCGTATCTAAGTGGCTATAGCTGCAAAATACTATACTGTGTTCTTTCCTCTTCTTGTCCACTTTTTTTTTAAGATTTTTATTGATTTATTCATGAGAGATGAGAGAGAGAGAGAGAGAGACAGGCAGAGACACAGGCAGAGGGAGAAGCAGGCTCCTCCATTCAAGGAGTGCCATGTGGGACTCGATTCGGGAGACCATGGGATCATGCCCTGAGCCGAAGGCATATGCTCAATCACTGAGTCACACAGGCGTCCCTTTTCGTGCCCATTCAACCACCAGTTTACTGCCAATCTGATGTCCTTAGAGTCCTCCTAGAATTGATCTCTATATAAATTTACAACACACTCACTGGTTCGTAAGTAAGAATTACTATCCCTGAAAATTGAAGACTCCTTACCTAAACATAAACACTGAAGAAAAACAAACACAATCCAAAAACCTTGTCTTGATATTTCCCCTCACTTGCCAAATGTCTAAATCACTCTGCATGTTCCTGACTGCTTTCTCCTTTGCCCCTCTTTTGTCCCTCTTAAGTCAAGGCTGATAAAAGACAAACTCTGACCGTGTTAATCAATCACTTTTTGATCAAATAGGAACTTCTCAACAGCAGCAAGATTTGATATTGTAAAATACACTTGTTTTGTGTTTTAAGACAAAGCCTATTTCCAAGGCAAATTTTGCTTTCCTCTGTTGTTTGACACTAAATAAGAAAACAAACTGGGTGAGAAAACATTTTTGAAAATAAAGTTTCAGAACACATTCTGTGTTCTCAAAAATATTTGCCATAAATACATAAAAGAAACCTGTATTCTCTAATGCTTCTTTAGAGGTATCATTATTTAGGGGCAACTGAGTGGCTTAGTCCGTTGAGCATCTGACTCTTGGTCTTAACTCAGGTGATGATCAGAGTTATAAGATCCAGCGCTGCGCCAGGCTCAGCACAAAGTCTACTTCAGATTCTTACTCTCTTTCTTTTCCCTCTGCCCCCACAACATCCCCTGCTTGTAGATGCTCGCTCACTTCCTCAAAAATAAATAAAATCTCACGGCTGAGTAATACTCCATTGCGGACATATACCACAGATTACTCAACAATTAGAAACAAAAATACCCACCATCTGCTTCAACATGGATGCAACTGGAGGGTATTATGCTGAGTGAAGTAAGGCAATCGGAGAAGGACAAACATTATATGGTCTCATTCATATGGGGAATAGAAAAGAGTGAAAGGGAATAAAGGGGAAAGCAGAGAAAATGAGTGGGAAATATCAGTGAGGGGGACAGAACATGAGAGTCTCCTAACTCTGGGAACCAAACAAGGGATGGTGGAAAGGGAGGTGGGTGGGGGGTTGGGGTGACTGGGTGACGGGCACCAAGGGGGGGGCACTTGACGGGATGAGCACTGGGTGCTGTGCTCTTTGTTGGCAAACTGAACTCCAACTAAAAAAATTTTTAAAAAGAAAAAACTAAAAGATAAAATAAGTACATAAACCCCAGAGTGTGAGGTGAAAAAATAAATAAATAAAAAAGCTTAATTAAAAAAAGGAAGGCAGGAAGGAAGAAGTATTATGGTAAGCCTGGGGGGCTCAGTGGGTCAAGCATCTCTCTCTGGTTATGGTCACGATCCCACTCCTGACATCAAGCCCCGTGCATCAGGCTACCTGGCTCAGTGGGAAGGCCTTTTCTTTCCCTACCTCTGCCTTTCCTCCCTACTCTTGTTTGCTCTCTCTCATATAAATACAATCTTCAAAAATAAAAAGTGTTGTTATTTAAAGCAAAAGCTTAGACAGTTATTTCAAAATATTTTCATCCAGGAAATGTTTGAGCTTCCGAATATGAAAAATCGACCCTATCTATGACACACAACAGTGTTTCTGCAAGGGCAGCGACTGAAGGTAATGCATGTCAAAGAAAACACAGGGAGACTGGCAAGTGTGGTCATCACCAGCTCCCCATGCACACCTACCACCCCACTGAGGAAATACATAGGCTGAGCAGGAGCTACTCTCCGGAATGGGAGGCCTCACCGTGGTACATGGCTGGCAGAGTGGCTACCAGCACAAGCAGACACCACCTGTAGGATGTCATGACCTGATCCCCCTGCTCTCATCTTCTGAACCTTAGGGCCTAGAGTGCCCAAGGCCTATTACAACCTGCTGCTTTCTCCTCCCATTTACATTCACCCAAGCTACTCCTCTGGGTCACGGTCTCCTACTCATCCCCAGAAGCATCCATTTCCTAAGCCCCTGCACACCTTTCGGCCTCCATCATCACCACACTCCCCTCTAGGCCTTCAATCCTTTGTGGGCTCTGAGGGCACCATCTACTCCCAGGCACAAAGGGGAAGATTTTCTTTCTGGGGTGGAAGGGTGGCTAGCAGACAGAATGTGGTCTTTCTATATGCATTACTTTTCTTTTTCACTCACTCTGCTTTGGTTTTGGAGTTGTTTCCATGATGACAGGACCTACTGTATAAAATTCAGTGTCGATGTCTTCATATATATATGTACCTATGTACATATATATGTACATATATATAAACCTTTTGCAGCTATCTATAAATAAATAAATAAATAAGTATATATACATATATATATATATATATATATATAATGTCAAGTACGTTGTAAAAAAAAAAAGTTGACTTGTACCGTGTTTTTGGCCTCTATATTTGCGTTTTGTAAAAGCAGCTTCTCTGCTATTGAGACAATCCCTTCGTGGGCTGCATAATGGAGAGCTGTGTTGCCCTTGTTGTCTTTCACTTTAGGATCAGCACCGTGTTCCAGGAGAAGAGTTACACATGCCTCTTCTTGGCATTGTATAGCCTGTGAGCATTACAACAAGAAACAGAATGTAAATTCTGGGAATTGAAAGGAAACATGCCACAAGTTTCACCAATGAGTTATGTTTAAATGCAACAAATGTTCATTCCAAGGACTTCAATCCAATCCACCTCAGGCAGACATAACTGTGACCACCCACCTTCACGAGAGCTGTCCTGTCTTCGCCATCACAGAGGTTAAGCTGGCAGTGCCGATCTACCAGGAGCTTCACCATATCTTCACGGCCAATGGCACAGGCCAAGTGGAGAGCAGTTCTGTGAGTGTGAAAGGACTTGTCAAGAAATTACAGTGTACCTTTTCAAAAATTGCAAATCAATTCATAGAATTGTAAATGTTAAATACTACATTATTCTCATGACTCCAAAACAAAGAATTAGTTTACTTTAGAAGAAAGTACAATATTTTTTAGTGATTTTTCACCGCTCTATTAAAAGAGCAGCCTATCTGATTAGGAAGAGCATGACCTCAAGAGGCAGCTCAACCTGGGTTTGATTCCCACTTTAACTCTGTCGCTTCACAGTGACCACTTAGCCTTATCGCAATTTCCTTATCCACAAAATGGGCATAAAATGTGCATAAAAATAGTTATCTCAGGTCACCTGTCTGGCTCACTCTGAAGAGCATGTCACTCGATCTCGGGAGCCAGGGGTTCGAGACCCCTGTTGGTTATAGAGGTCACAAAACAATAGTAATAATAAATAAAATAAAAGGTACTTATCTCATAGGACCTCTTGTCGTGATCCTTAAATGAGGATCCATGCAAAGTGTTTAGATACTAGTTCCTACCACAAATATTATTAAAGCTATTACTACAACTTACGAAGACTCACTACAATTAGGTAAAATGATCCAATTATGCCTACTTTGCAGCTACGTTTAAGGATGAGCAAGAATACTCTATTTCAATGATTCCAAGATGCTCATTTTGTCACCTTTTAATATCTCTGACATCGGAATCCAATTTCTAATTCAAAATGTCTTAAAACTATAACTGGCATGATTTCTAAAAATTTCTTCTTGGTACATAAATAGTGGGGCATCATACAATCTACAGTGTGCCTTAAGTGAAAGAATGACATATACAACAGGTCTGTTGCACTTCTAGTCCTATGCTTGGAATTACATTGTTCAAGAACTAAAATAATTTTCAGTAGGTGAAAGCACATGACGGGTAAAAGAGACCACAATAGCAAAAGAATATTTTTAAGTAATTCTTAGTTTGCTTTTCAAGGAAGTTTGAGCCAAAGGAAACTCAGATTTCAAAGAAACAGGCACAGCTCATTTTATCTTTTTTGGAGGGGGGGTATGTGGGGAAGCTCATTTTATTAAGCATTTCAATTAATAGAAAAATGTTTAGAATCATAGAAATCAAGTATTTCCAAGTACCAATATTAGTATTTAGTATTATTGCAATGTCAAAAGGGCAGGTAAAGGTAATCTTTTACAATTTCTGATCTTCAGAAATGTTTTCCTTTGACAGGAAGTTCCAAGGAAAAGCTTCAGGTGAGATTAAGTCCTAATACTTCCATTTAAAATTTCTCACCTTAGGGGCACCCGGGTGGCTCAGTTGATTGAGTGTCCAACTTTTGGTTTTGGCTCAGGATGATCTCAAGGTCGTAAGACGGAACCCCACATTAGGCTCCATGCTCAGGATGGAGTTTGCTTGGGTTCCTCTCTCTCCCCCTGTCCCTCCCCTTTCCCATGACCCTCTCTCTCCCTTTAAAATAAATACGTCTTTTAACTTTTACAAAATAAAATAAAATCTCTCATCTTAGGATGCTTGGCTGGCTCAGTCAGTAGAGCATGTGTCCTAAAACGTCAAGCCCCACGTTGGGTGGAGAGATTACACTTAACAATGAAAGCTTTAAAACCGGGATCCCTGGATGGCACAGCAGTTGGGCGCCTGCCTCTGGCCCAGGGCGCGATCCCGGAGACCCGGGATCGAGTCCCACATCGGGCTCCCGGTGCATGGAGCCTGCTTCTCCCTCTGCCTGTGTCTCTGCCTCTCTCTCTCTCTCTGTGACTATCATAAATAAATAAATAACTAAAAAGAAAAGAAAGCTTTGAAACCTAAATACATAAAATTTCTCATCTCGTTCATACTGGGCAACATGAAATCTTTTTAAGATTGAAAAGATCCTGAGTAGACTATGTCTGCTACGTAACCGGTGTTCAGGTTCTGTTTGAGAAATAAATGGACTGAAGAATAAATACATTTGGAGAGTTCAATAGTTTTTAAAGATTTATCTATTTCTTTGAGAAAGAGAGAATACATGAGTGCGGTGAAGGGCAGAGGGAGAGGGAAACAATCTCAAGCAGCCTCCCCATTGAACATTGAGCCTGACGGGGGGCTCAACCCCACAATCCTAAGAGCATGACCAGAGCCAATATCAAGAGTCTGATGCTCAACAAACAGCCACCAAGGCACCAGTTATATTTGCTACTTTTTTTCAGAAGAGGGAAACAACAAAAGTTCTATAAGCTATCACGGTATCATTTGTATTTTTTATTTTCATGAGGATTTAACTAAAATAAAATTTTATTGTTATTTACTTATTGCTTGTTATAAAGCTGCACATAACAAAATCATATGTATATATTTAACGTATGCATAATAAAATCTACAATACAGATAAAAATATTCCCCTGAGTTCTGAAGAGGCTAAAGGTTGTCAGAAAATACCAATCCTCGCCCATCAATTTTTTTTTTTTAATAGAAAGAGGGGCACCTGGGTAACTCAGTCAGTTAGGCATCTGCCTTTGGCTCAAGTCATGAACCTCGGGGTCCTGGGATCGAGTCCTACATCATCAGGCTCCCTGCTCCACGGGGTTTCTGCTTGTCCCCCTGCCCCTCCCTGCTGCTCATGTGCCTGATTTCTCCCTCTCAAATGAATCAATGAAACCTCTTAAAAGTAAATAAATAGAAATTCTTTTTGCCTACACAAGATTCATATTCTTGCTGTTCTCCTGGATTACTTCATTGATAATAAACCTTTGTTGGAATTTTTATATACCTTTTCCTGTAGAAATCAGACTTTTTTTTTAAGAAACAAGAAAAATTCACTTACAATCCAAATGTTTCAAGATAACTAATTTTATATTTTTCACATCTTTTTGGCCAACACAAAACCATTGTCTGCTTATGTGTTTGTATCATCAAACCATTTTTCCCCTCATTTAATGATCCACTAAAGTACAGCTTTGCATGTTAATGTGTATCAATTATCTCTGCCACATTCAGTGGTCACATAGTAGTCCAGCCTATGGATACACTGCCACTTATTTATAAAGGCCATTAAATGAGTTCTTAATATACCGCTATTGTAAATAGTGCTGAGAAAAGCATATAGTATATTGTTTATCTTTAATTATTTACTAAAGATATTTTAAATTAATAAAATTCATGGGTAAAAGGAATACATATTTTTCAATTGGGACTTAACCACCGAACTATCTGAAAAGTCAAAAACAACTTTAACCAGGAGTATGAGTACCATCATTCCTTATCTTCACAAAGCCTGCAGATGGAAAATGGGATTTTACTCCTTTTTTATTTTAGATTTTTTTTTTTTTGACACAGAGAGAGCACCAGCAGAGGGGAGGGGCTGAAGGAGAAGCAGATTCCCCACTGAGCAGGGAGCCTCACCAGGGGCTGAATCCCAGGACCCAGAGATCATGACCCTGAGAGGAAGTCAGAAGCAGCCAACTGACTGGGCCACCCAGAGACCCCCTATTTCATTCCTTTAATACCTTCCCTGTAAAACATATTCTTTTGTATCTGATACACATATGTTGTAAATATTTTGCAAGGACATTCTCTTTTATTTTCATTAATATTATTTTCTGATATACAGAGAGTTTTAATTTTTTATGTGGCTGAATCAACCTCCAGAACTCTTGCTTTTATTTTATTATTATTATTATTTAAGATTTTCTTTATTTGTGAGAGACACAGGGGGAGAGAGGGAGGCAGAGCACAGGCAGAGGGAGAAGCAGGTTCCATGTAGGGAGCCCGACGTGGGACTCGATCCTAGGTCTCCAGAATCAGGCCCTGGGCTGAAGGCAGCGCTATACCGCTGAGCCACCTGGGCTGCCCGAACTCTTGCTTTTAAAGTCATTCTTAAGAATGGTCTTGGTCAACATAAAAATGGGCATAGAAGCGTTCATGTTTTCTTCTCTTGTACTGTATTTTGCATATTTAACATTTTTAATCTGTATTCCATCTGGAACTTATTTTTATGAGATTAAATTCTAGCTAGTTTTCTCCAAATAGCAGATATGTCATCAACATTATGAATGATTCACCTTTTCCTACTAATATGAAATGTCACCAGCATCAAGTTACAAAGTCTTAACATATACTTAGGTGTTTGGCATTTTCTTATCTGTTCCATTCATTTATCTGTCTTTTCAGCTGTTAGTCAACGAAAAATTTGAAGAAATTTAAGGTACATTTTAATAACTGGAAGGTATTCTATAAAATTTTTTTTTCAAGTTTTCATTTTAGTTCCAGTTTGTTAACATACACCGTTGTATTAAGTTCAGGTGTACAGGGCAGCCCCAGTGGCGCAGCGGTTTTAGCGCCGCCTGCAGCCCGGGGCGTGATCCTGGAGACCCTGGATCCAGTCCCATGTCAGGCTCTCTGTATGATGCCTGCTTCTCCCTCTCCCTCTGCCTGTGTCTCTGCCTCTCTCTCTCTGTCTCTATGAATAAATAAATAAAATCTTACAAAAAAAAAGTTCAGGTGTACAATATAGTGATTGCAAAATTTTTCTTAATTTTATCACAATGAAAAGAACAGAGACCGCACGTATAATAAGCTCAGAATTTCTAAAACCATAACGTTTCTATTGCGTCATGGAATACTGATAAACACGGGAAGAGTACACATTTTCAGAAAAATGAGACTTCCTATTCACAGTCAGAACCATCTACCCATTTCCAAATCTCCTTCCAAGGTCCCTCAGTAAATAATATAGGTACAAACTGTACACAGATAGAAGTCAGATACTGCCCTGTATCCAAAGTAATTCTGGGAATTACTTCTCTCAGCATGCACTCTTTAATAACATTGGTATAGGATGTCCATTAAAAACAAACTACTACATATACGTAATTTCATTTCTTTTTTTAAGATTTTAGTTATTCTGAGACACAGACAGAGAGGCAGAGACATAGGCAGAGGGAGACACAGGCTCCGTGTCAGGAACCCGACTGGGGTTCCCAGGACCCAGGATCACAACCTGAAACAAAGGCAGATGCTCACCCACTCAGCCACCCAGGCGTCCCCTTAATTTCCTTTCTACTACTGTTGAAAATCCGTTAAATCACATCAAAACTGTCTGTAAAGCGCTCCCTACGGAGAATTACAAAGGGGTCCAAAGGCAGCTGAAGACGTATTGTTGCTCAGTGGGCCGGAGTAGACCCCAGGTAAGGTTCACGACCTAGGTACGTGCTGCGGGGCCACCAGAAGAAAGACGGCCAAGCGCCCTGGGTGGTCACCCAGGGCTCAGCTCTCCAGACTCAGGCCAGCAAGGTGAGCGCCTCTCCCCGACCTCCTTGCCTCCTCCCCGCCAGCTGCAAAGTCCCTATCACCTGTTCCTCTGGTCTCCCAGCAACAGAATCCCCTGCCACTTTTGCTTTGTGGATCTTTCTGAGACCTGTCTGGGATGTGGTACCCAGGGCCCAGGTTGGCGAGTTTGGTACCACTCAGATGCCGCGGGCTGGGCGGCCCTCCGCCGCCCGATCTTGAAGCCCAAGGGCAGCTCGCCCCTCTTACCCGTGAAGCTAAACATGGTCTTCATCGCAAAGCTTTCAGGCTTCAGACACAGGTTTTGGCCACCTCTACAGCTCAACACTTAGTGCTGGAGATAAGCCAAGCCGGCCTCGCGGCAACGTCCCAGCAACTGAGCACCGGGGTCCAAAATCTCTCTCTGCAGAACAAATGTACCCCGGCAATGCAGCTAAACACAAATGCGCCTGCGCACCTCAGAAACTGGCGTCACTCGCCTGCTCACAAGGAGCCCATGGCCAAGAGTGCCCAAAGCGCATGTGCCAGGAGGCCCAAGCCTCTCAAATCTCCGCGGCCCCTTGAGCTGGGCTGGCTTCCCCTCAAACGTTGCCGGGATGGCTGAGCATTATGGGACATTTGCAAAAGACTCTGGGGTGTGGAAAAGCAGTCTTCCGGGCCCCTGAGTGGCTCAGTGGTTGAGCGTATGCTTTCAGCTCAAGTCCTGATCCTGGATTTTGGGATCAAGTCCCGCACAAGACTCCCCTGCAGGGACACTGCTTCTCCCTCTCCCTGAGTTTCTCATGAATAAATAAATGAAATCTCAAGGAAAAAAAAAAAAAAAAAACGTAGTATTTACATACGACTAGGGCTAGAGTGCATGAAAGCACGTTCCCCCAGAATACTTCCCTAACGAATGCTCTCCCTCAGTTTATTCCTCTTCCACATCCCTCGGGACCCCTGTCAGTCTCCATGGAATGCAGCGGATGCAGCCAACAGAAAACTGTTCTCATGGTCAGACTTGGCAATGTGTATCATCAAGTGCAAGCTCACAAGGGGAGAACAATTCACATTCCCTAGATGAAATGAAAACCCGTTTCTGCATGCCTCCTAATCCTCCCATTTGGCCCAGCCTTACGTTTACATTTTCTTTATTTTTAGTTTTTGCTGCTATTCCCCAATTGAACCTTTAATCAATCCAAGATTTAGTTTGCAGTGTGGTGCAACATTTAAGTTTTTTTTTTGTTTTGTTTTTTTGTTTTTTTTCTGAGAGAGAGAGAGGGACAGAGGGTGAGGGAGAGAGACGGAGGAACAGGAGCTAAAATCAACAAACACGAAAAATAAAAATAAACAGAGGCTTAACCAACTGAGCCACACAGGCTCCCGCGCCCCAACATTTAAGAACTCTTAAAAAAATAGCTATTTGCTTCTAAATAACCCATCTTTTCTCACCTAGCTTAAAATGCCACTTTATCATAAATTCTGTTATGGTTTTCTTTTTCTGGGTTTTACACTGGATTCAATTGACCAGTCGCCTTGTATCAATCAGTACTCTAGTATTTTAACTGCTTTATACATATGCTTTAGTATCCAATGCAGGTCCATAGTTCCCCTTCTTAATCTTCTCCTTCAGTATTCTCTTGGCGATATTTACCTCTATGCTACTGGAGATATATTTTTAATCACTATGCCAAATTTAAAGAATTCATGGAGAGAATTTGTAATTAGGTTAAGAGAATTAATGTTAACAGAATCAATCTCCCTGAATCAGTGTATTTAGATGTACGTTATGTCTTTGTGCCTAAGTCTTATTTGACATCCCTCCTTAGCTTCCAGGAGGTTTTTTTTTTTCCCTTATGTAAATCCTGCATACACTTCGTGATGTATTTATATCCTGGCTTTTTCTTTTTTCTAATGAAGTGATATATTTTCTGATTATAACTTCTAAGTGGTCACTCTTTTGATATCTGTATATTTATTTGGTAATGAGAATAAAGCACATTTTAAACTACATGCTTGTTAACAAAAGTTGGCAGTTTCTCGTAGATACTCAGGGAAGGCACGATTGGATGGGAAAGATTTCACCAGAAAGATATACATCGAAGAATGGTATTGATGTGGTTGAAAAAAAAAAATACAAGGTAAAATACAAACAGGATAGGCTGTTCATATTTATGTGTATGTGATACACACACACACACACACACACAGAGGCTGTATACGAATGTCTACAGAAACTCCTTTGAATGTGGTGGTAATTGATCCATTAATTAATTACAACTGGACTACAGGCGATATTCTGGGTGAGGCAGATAGAAAAAAGCAGGAGCAAACCCATGACAACAGCTAATACAAAACTAGCTACCCCTAAACTCACCAGATTCCTATTACATTTGTTAATGATTTTAAGGATTAACCAAAGTAGGAGCTGCCCCTGACTGGCTTAGTTGATAGAATATGCAACTCTTGTCTTGGGGTTGGGAGTTTAAGCCTCCTGTTGGGACTATAGCCTGCTTAGAAAAGGGAGGGGGGTGGGGGCTTAGTCAGGGCATCTGCCTTCAGCTCAGATCAGGATCTGAGGGTCCTGGGATCAAGCCCCATATCAGGCTACCTGGTCTGTGGGGAAACTGCCTCTCCCTCTCCCTTTGTTGCTCCTTATCCTTGTTTTATCTCTGTCAAATAGATCTCTCTCTCTCTCCTCTCTCTCTGTCAAATAGATCAGTAAAATCTTTTAAAAAAAAAAGAAAGAAAGAAATTGACCAACAAAACCTAACAGAAGCCACTGTTGGCACAAGATGCACCAGCAAAATTGGGAAGTTTGGTGTCTGTTTTTACAGCAAGACAAACGCATAGATAGAAGTGTAGGCACTTATTTCAGAGGCCATTTAATGCCATTTTGTGCATGTAGGTCGCATGATTTGACAAGAAGTAGTTTGGAATGAGCAACCTAGAAACTAAGGGGGTCTGCATCTTCAGAAACTGCTGCTGGAATGAGCTACAGAACTCTGGAGACCACTAGGGTCCCTTCTGAGAGGGTGGCTAGTTCCAGGGCAGATCATGTTCATTGGTGGAGGAGCAATGAACAAAAACAAAGGAACAACAACAAGAAACCATTTCTTGGCCCTATTCAGCTTAGCTAGACCAAATGGTATTGGTGCGTGTGAATGATTGCAACTATGAGCATCAAGCATTTGTCTCTTACAGGTGCCAGCTAGAAAATTATCTTTTGTCCCCTTAGAATTCCCCAGGGTGACTTATGAGACCAGTAGAGGCTCTGTGTAGTGACAATTGACTAGAAGACTGACATTTCCTAACACAACCTCCGATGAGAGGCAACGGCATTACTAGGCTATAAGGAGACAGGAACTCCACACCAGGACTCAGGTAAGTTGAACAATTTGGTTGACTGTAGTGTTTTTGTATAGATCAGAGATACTCAAAGA